>NW_022983714.1:0-4527 GCF_010093885.1 Aplosporella prunicola CBS 121167 | reverse complement strand
GGTGCTGTTACCTTATCTTGTACTTGCTCAGGCACAGGCTCGCCTTGTAGAGCAGCCATTTTCGTCTCCTGTTCCTTCAGCTCGAGTGGCTCCTCGACAGTCGGTGGTGGGGAGGTGTAGTCGCCTGTGTAAGAGAACTGACAAAAGCGGATGAAGTCTGCTTCTTTAATATCGGTCATCTCTGCTGGTCGTGCCTGCGCTTCAGACATGCAGCTATTGATGAGAGCCTGCAGAGCTTGGGACTGGAGTGCGATGGCGGCCGAGTGAACGACGATGGGTTTGCGTTGATCGCCGACGAAAAAGGTGAACTGGTCTGAGTTGAAGATTCTGTGAGAGTTATCACTCTGTCAGCTTTATCTAGCTCTAGGCGTATGCAAAGCTTACTGTTGGTACAGAGTACCGTCGTCTCTACTCCATGGTCCATCTAATCCGGGCTGGCCTCCGTTGCTGAGGGACGGTCGTGAACTACGTTCTGCAAGTTCGTTGTCTAGTTGAACGGCAGCAATGCCATTTTGGCACTTCTTTTTGCTCTTCTTTTTAGCCATATACATCTGCTTGGTGCTTTGAAAACTCTTAACTGCTGATGCTTAGGAGCGACGGACAAGATCTTGTTGGGCTAAAGAGGGGTAATTTACGTGCTTTTAAGGACACGTCAACCTACAAGGGTACAGTATGCATTTGTTGGCTCCTTGAAATGCAGTGTAACCCTACGTAATATCGCAGAAGCGCTACGGTCTGGCTCTGTCGGGTTGCACGTGACTACTTGGTCTTTCGTGCAGACTTCGGGAGCGGGAGTAGGAGGGCGAGCGCGAGTGCAGCGCAGCGCACGCAGCAAGCGACGCTAGGCATAGAACATTAGCGCGTTTCCTTTCTATCTTGGGCGGATAGGTAGTTTCGTCCCGGTGCCGGTGCCGGTGCCGGGTGAGGTGTTTTCCGTGCTGGCTGCTGGTGGGAGCGCCACACAACACCGCCACCGCCACCGCAGCGCGCACATCCATCCGTCCCCGCTTCCGTCCATCAGTCAGCCATGCAAGAAGGTACGGCAGCCACAGCGGCACATCTACGCGAAACCTCCGCCTACCCATCCGTCCAGTTCGTCTCGTTTGCCTGCGCATCACGATATTAAATTTTAAGCTCGCTGGGTAAGGAAGCGCGGGGCTGGATAATGGAAGTTTCTACGGTTGCTTCTTTTTTTTCTTTGGCGCGTACGGCGTTTACGCTGTTGATCTATATAACATAATGTAGGAACGCAAGAGTCTGGGACGCGAATAAATGTCTCTTAAATATGGATCCATGGGTACGTGCCGGAAGAGCTGTCCTGCATGATTCAGAGGCACTAGGGGAGATGTTTCTCTCTCTCTCTTGTCTTGTATATCGTCTGGATTTGTTTTTTTTTTTTTAGAAACCGTTTCACTTATTCCTTCCTGTATCGATCAATGCAGTGGCGCGATACTGCTTTCTTAAAGCTTACTATAGGAAGAAGTAGCTACTAGCTTGCGCACGTTTAGAACTTTACAAGATTACTTATGTCGGTTTTGTACGCTTTTACTGCGTACCATCTCATCTTACTATCTTCTAGGTACCTTGTTTAAAGCTAAGAGTAACTACCGGCGAAAAACTGTTGCCCTTTAAGTATACACCTTTTACAAGTTTAACTCTCCTACAAGCTCATCAGACTTCTTTCCGGCATGGCCAGCCTCTCTACTACTATCACCTCATGAGGTACATTGCGAACAATGCGCCGCTACCTGGTCCACGCTTTACAACTCGCAACAAAAGCAAGTCTTTTTCATTGTTCTCTAATGCATTATCGTTGGCAATAAAGGCAGTCAACAAAAACATTACCGATAACAATGCCTTGCCAATAAAGAATACCCGGCAGACAAAGCGATATTCTTTCTCGTACGAGCTCCCTTCCCGAACAATCCTGCTGCCGCTATGGAATTCAATCACGTCGAAAGCATGCAGATTTATCGAAAGATAAATCTTTTCGGACGTAACATCACGAGAACACGTTCGAGAAACATTCACGACCACCAGCGTTTAGCTATGCTTGCAACGATGGATCTCGGCTCCGGTTCTTCCCCTCGGGGAAACTAGAGCTCTAGCATTTAACCTCCTCTTCCTCCGTTCGATCCCGCAGTTTAGGGATAAACCGAACAGATACCACCTACTAATATAGTTAGCGAGCGCTATACCGAATAGGAATACGTAGACACGATACTTTAGGACACCTTCACGAGGCTCTACGACTTTGTAGGTACGCTACTAAACCGGCTTAATCCTTTTACTCCTATCACGGAGATACTAAACGGGTTTGCTATGTAGAAAGATGAGAGGATTTAGGATCTTTATGCTTAGGTTCAGCGGCTGGAGGAATGCCGTACTCGCGACGAGTAGGCGAGGGAAGAGCATCGTGCTAAAATCCAGCGGATAGAGGAAGCGAACAGCGCCCTCCGAGCCAAAGGGGACCGCGCAGCTATGAATGAGTCTAGGCTCAGTGTATAGGTCCTCGAGTCCGCCTCGGAGAATAGTAAGCTTTCAGCTCAAGTCCAATCCCTACAAGCGAGACTTACCCAAGCCTAATACGAAAGCGCCTAATACGGCATCCAAGTCGAGGCAACAGCGAACGAAAGCCGCCGTCTTCAAACCAAAATTCAACGCTTAGAAGAGGAGAAGATAGCGTCCGACGCCCAGACCCAAGGCGCAGAAGACAGGATCAGCAGGCGCCAGGGGTTTGTCAAGGAGACAGACGCTCAGAACTGCCGTCTTAGAGAGAGGGTTGCTCGTGCTAAGCTGGGGCTGGAAGAGCAGCGGTTTCGGATGGAGAAGGAGCGGGATAATCTGGTAGCGAAGATAAAGCGGACGGGGGAAGAGCATAATAATCGGGTTAAGCAGATGCAGGAAGAGCACGATACTCAAGCTCAATAGAAGCAGAAGGAACCCGATTCTCGTATCGCGCAGATGCGCGAAGAGCATCGTGACGCGACTCTGCGGCTCGAGATGACGCATCTCGCCGAACTCGGCCGCGTTGATAGAGACGCTTATGCGCGTGTCAAGCGTGTCGAGACAGCGAACAGCACACTGCAATCAAAGCTCCAGCTCATCGAGACAGCGAACAACAAGCTTCATTCCGAGATCCAGCAGCTAGACAAACTTGTTCTGGAGCTAAAGCAGGGTACGGCCGGCCTAGAGAAGAGGGTTACTGTTAAGCTGGCGCAAGGAGTTAGACGCCGCTTTTCCTTCTAGATTACTGCTACTTATGGAGGTATATATGTTGCTATCTAAAAGAACACGTTTCTCTTTGAAATCCTTATTCCCTTGCAGTAGATAAACGTGTGGTGTAAGGGAGTCAGTTTGTTGTGTAACAACTAACTGTAGGGCTGAAACCGTGCGTTATTAGAGTTATACTGGCTAACAGTTACACACCTCGAAGCCGAGACCTGCAGCCAAGGCAAGCTGCTATGGCGTGCGGAGGAGAAAGGCCCGTCAAGAAGACAAGAACCGCCGCCAAGGCTGGAAGCTTCGCTTCAAGAGGGGCGAATTTGCTCGGCTCCGCGAGAGCGTGGCTGATGGTCTGCGCCAGGTCGCTAGTCTAGAAGCTGCGAGTATTCAGAAGGATGGGCAGACTGCTACGCTTGAGGCTGAGAAGCTCAAGGTGGCCGAGAGTCTCCAGAAGGGCGACAAGATCAAGGACAGGTACTTTACAGCGGTAATGAAGCTACTTAAGCAACCGAAGGAGACAGCGGCTCTTAAGGCGGTATATCTTGAGAAAGACGGCCAGGTTGTTACACTCAGGACCGAGAAACTCGAGGCGCAGGAGGAGTTGGCAGCAGCCAAGGTTGAAATCCTCTACAAAGACTCAGAGATCGCACACCTATATATAGTGCACGAAACACAGCGCTCGAATCCCTGTTCATCAAGCTCAGAACACCCTAAAAGACGCGGAGATCTAGTCGTTAAGGAACAAGGTACTTGAAGTGCTGAGTATCACGAGAAAAGAGCACAAGGAGAGGAAGGCTATTCTCGAAGCACAGATCGCCCGGAAAGACGAAGAGATTCAGTCGCTGAGGAGCGAGATTGCGAGGCTTCGCTAGAAGGCTCATATTAGATTGTAGAATGTATCGGTCAGCGTGCTTATTGTCCGCTGAGTATACACAAACTACCGCTGGATGCTGCTAGCAGACGGCTTAACTAGGAAACCAAAGTTGTTAATGCGGAACCTAGTTGTATCTTCCAGTAGGCAGTAGTTCTTTCTCTTTACTCTCTTCTTCTTTGTACTGTAAAAGGGGAGAAATAAGAAAATTAGAGACAAAGTACTAACTAGCCCAGTTTCCCCTGTTTGCAGTCACTCCTTATAATCGTTTCTCGTACCATCAGTTCTTTATTACGAGCACTTAGCCCGTGTCAGTAAACTAAAGTATAAATAAGCAAAAAAAAAAAAAAAAAAAAAAAAATCGAATTCCCCTTTCATAGCTGATCGTTTGTAAATGTAATCGAAACAGCCTTTTCACAAAACAGAGCATA
>NW_022983713.1:0-4555 GCF_010093885.1 Aplosporella prunicola CBS 121167 | reverse complement strand
AAAAAAAAAAAAAAAAAAAGCAAGGCTAGCAATAATCTAAGTGTATCCCAAACGTCAAAAAGGTCAGAATACAGCCGCTATTTTTGCGCCAAACCCGTATCCCACAGAAAATCCACCCGATATATACCTCCCAGCCAAACACCGCCCGGGGTCGCAAAAAAGACAAGGGATATATGTAATGCCACAACGAGCCCGAATCTACCGCAGCATGTCGTTGTCCGGGTAGGCCTTGAGCACGTTCAAAATGGGCCGGAAAAGTCGCTTGTCCTGCCACTCAGGCGCCTCGTTGGCGAAATTGTTGGCCCACAGCCTGACCTCATCCATGCTCAACCACTGGAAGCCGCCGCACTTCTCAGGCTCCATGTTCTGCGGTGCACTCATCAGCGTCTACATCCTTGCAGAGGAGAGCAACAGGACCGTTGCGGGTGTGTGTCTACATACCACAGGCTGGGCGTCCGGGTCCACGAGCTCGCACGCTACGTACAGACTGACGTAGTGCTTGCGCGCATTCGGCATCATGTCGCTCGTCGCGCCGACGAAGCGGTGGTTCTTGGTGCGCAGGCCCGTTTCCTCCATGACCTCGCGCTCGGCGCACTCGGTGAAGGTCTCGCCGATCTCGAGGTGCCCGCCGGCGGGAGCCCACTTGCCTGGGGAGCGGAGGAGCGTCAGTCTCAATGATGACGATGGTGATTTTTGCAGAAGAAAGAAAGGCTGGTTGCTCACCGTTGCCGAGAATGCCTTTTCGCTGCGCAAACAGAATCTTGCCCTCTCTATTGTAGACCAGAGCGGCGACGCCGGGGATGGGGTGGAATTGACTTTGGGCCATTGCGATTGGGTTGGGTGGTGGTGATATGGTGATTGGAAGGTGTTGGAGAACAAGAAGGTCTTGCGGGTTGAGTAGTAATGTTGCTTTTGGATGCTTGCTAGTGAAGTGTTTGTCTGTTGTAGAGCCCCAAGAACCAGCAGACGCAGCGTCTTATATAGCCAGACAATAGGTAGGGACCCGGACAGGCCCCAGGGCACCTAGGACGGCGAATGTCTCGAAGTTGCCCATTGCGTAGGGGCAGGTACCTAGCAAGCCTGGGGCCGAATTTTTCTCAAGCCGCTGACGGCTAAGAAAAGCGGTGGTGGCCTGCCCTGAGGCTTCCGTGGGGGTCAAAGCCAAAGCCAAAGTCGGGGCTCTCCACGCCCCCCTGCTCCGCATCCAACACCCCCCTGCGCAAAGGATTCGGCCCCTCGGGCTCAGCCACGCGACGGGCGCGATTCAGCCCTATGTTCCTGTCCGCCTTCCCTCCCTCCAGGCAGCAGATGGAACGCGCGCGCCGCCGCTGCTCCTCCTCCTTCCTCCTCCTCGCCCCCGCCGCCAACCTTGTTCCACACAAGGTGTGGCGCCGCTCCTTTCGGGGTCCTGCGTACCGCGCCCGGGGGAAGGTTTTCGCCTGCTGCAGAGGCCGTCTACCAGGTCGACCGTCGTCGACGCCGCGTGCTTGCTTGCTTGCTTGCTTGCTAGCGAGTACGAGGCTCGCGATCTCCGATCCTTCCATGCATCTGCATCCCACCCTTGTCTGACTCAGCCGCCTCGTTCCTGAAAATCACACCCTCACCGACCGCTGTCGCGCCCACAGCCACGGGTCTTGCGCTAGCTCGAGCATCTGTCGCTGCTTCGTTCCAGGGCTGCGGGTTCGTTCGTTTGGCGTGGGAGCCGCGTGCGGCGTAGGGCTCCGCGACCCAATCGCCTGCTCGTCGCCAATTATACCTAGATCTGTATGTAGTGGACGACTTGCTTCGGCGTTTCGGCGCGCGCTCGCTGTGCTGCTGCGTGGAAGGAAACAAGCTGCTTCGTCACCGCCTACCCACCCGCTCGCGCTTACCTACTCACACCGACGGGATTACGAATGATGACAGGGGCGTCGTCTGCCCGTTTTCGCTGCTTTTGTATGTACGTAGACGTCCCCTCTCGGTGGTGCTTAGGAATTCTTCCGCGGCCGTTTCTTCACGCCCTGACATGCGCGACAGGTATGTAGGGCAAGCTGCAGGGCCCGTCACACCGAACGGTGCGCATCGGCGACAAGCCGCGGGCGGCTCTGTGGCTGCTGTGATGAGGTCAGCGCAGATGTGGGGCTTAGGCAGGTTGCTTTTGCCTGTTTGCTGCCTATCTGCGTTCGCGGGGGGCTTAGCGAGCTGCTGTGCAGGTGAATATTACCTATTTCTGCGTCTGCACACCTGCGGCCGGCCTCTGCATCATGCTTCAGGCGTGCAGTCAGGCACGAGAATGAGTGCGGCTTATGCGTCTTGGCGATGGACTGGAGATGGTGCTTGCGGGGCTGGCTGGCTTCCGCGGAGCTCGCCCAGACGCACGTCTGGAGCCTCTACCTCGCCGAGACTGTTGGGCCATGTCGTTCGCCCATCTAAGTCGATTTGCTTTTGTTTCGAATGCCTTTTCGCCTTGCCGGTTCAAGTGGCACTCACTTACGCGGCCCTGACCTACAGCACCTAGTCTCATCCAGCAGGATTCGACCTCCTTGCCACCGACCGCATCAAAGCCTTGTCCAGGCCAATGCATCATTGGTCGTCGCCCTTGTCGCTCCTCAACAGTATACCACATTCGCTACATCGTACGACATACCGCATTTGCAGCCCATCCGTCACCCGACAGTGTTCCTTCGATCATCATCCCCATGACCAGACGTTCCGGCTCTGTTGGGTTTCGCGATCGTGGCAAATTACCAACAGTGCGGGGACGACGATCCTGTGTGCCTAGATGGAGTCCATTGCAGCTATCTTGCGAGCCGGCGCATTGCGGTTAGGCTGGGTTGAAGGGTGGGGTGGGGTGCAATGGCTGGTAGAGTGCCATGCCGCGTCTTGGCTTCGAGAAGTCCAATTGGACCCGCCCTCGGCTGCAAGCGCATTGAAAGCGAGGCTTATGCGGGACGACCAGTGGTTGGGTGAATTCGGCAACGGAGGCAAGGATGCGCGTGGGATGGACGGACAGTAACGTGCAGCCGATGACACGGTCGAAGCGGCAAGGGCGTCGTGGATGCAGCCAACGGGTGGCCTGGCCGCAGATGAATGGTGCCAGAGGAATCGTGCGTGCTGTTGGAGGCGTTGTTGCAAGCCGCAAGCGGCGCCTGGCGCCGGGTACACGGCCCCGCGGCCCGCGTTTTGGTGGGTGGGTGGGCACATAGGTAGTGGGTAGGTACACGTGGGTGCCTATATTTATCGACGGACGAAACATGGCCCGAGGGTGCGTCTCCACGACCTCCAGTGCCTCCACGATGGATCTTCTTCACCACTCTTTCAGTTTGGCAAGCTTCGAGGGATCATACACTACCCTTCAGAGGTCGGATCAGTTATCAATAACACATGAGCGGCAGACCCCGCTAGCAATTCTTTGAGTGGTTCTGAGTTTTTGTTCATTGCAATACATTGTACAGTCGCTACCAATTCATACTCCTACATCAAATTTCAGTCTTTGTCATCATTTGCTAAGAAAGAACTGACTTCGCATGGGCAATCGAGCCTACTCAGCAGTGCCATCGTCATTGCCTTGGTCCGTGGCTTCGTCCTGGCCTTCATCCTTGGCTTCCTCCTTGCTCTCGTCCTTGACTTCGTCCTTGCTCTTGCCGTTATCCGGAAGCTTCAAGCCATACTCCTTCTCTAAGGTGTCAGTCACCAGTCCTCCAAGCGCCCCGCTAATAACAGCATCAACCATCTTCGCCGCCCTCTCAAACACATCGTTCTTGTGGACGTTTGTCTCATAGTTCTTTTTCGAGCGGCACTTCCTGTCACTATAGCCGGCGTCGAAGATCCAGCCAACGATGCACTGGTTCTCAGGATCCACGCCTGGATAGTATGCATCCTGGCCAAAAAGGTCCAGTAGCTCCTGGTTGACTTCGGCCTTCACGCGGCGCAGAACCATCCAGCACAAGCGTGTCATCGTCAGATGGTCGAATGTCAGCGCAAGCTGCTCGGTTTGCAGAGCTCTGCACAAGCCGAAAAGAAGGAGGGGCGTGGTCGGCAGCTGCACCTCCGTGTTTTGGGGCTTACTCGACGTATCGTGTCTGGCTCCATGGCCAAGGCAGTCGGCTTCCTGGCAATGTCGGTAGTTCCACCCGCTCTCGGCCATGAACTTCAACACGTCCGCATACGAGAAGGTTTTGCATCTATTGCTGCAGTATCTTTTCTTGAACTGATGAGATACTGGCGCCCGATCTTTGAGGCTTTTCTTGCCACGACCAGAACTGCGATGGCAGTCGTCGGGGTCTTGGTCTTGGGCATACTGGCGTTTGTTTTTCGCATAGAAAGTCGCGGAGTAACCCAGGTGTAATCTAAAGCGGCGAAGGTATTGTTCGAAATTCTTCGGGACGTCACCACTCAAGACCGACTTCTGGGTGTGGATGCGGTAGATGGTCTCCATGTCCGTCCAGCGGCTGCTTAGGAGATTCTCTTGTTGCACAGCATTGTACAAGTGGGTAGCTTCCATGATGATAGATGACTGATTTGCGTACGGCTCGAGTTAATTTGCCCCCCGATATCTGCTATTTTGCCCCCCCCC
>NW_022983712.1:0-4590 GCF_010093885.1 Aplosporella prunicola CBS 121167 | reverse complement strand
AGGCATATCTCAATGTAAGGCCTTGTGACGCACGACTTGGTGGCAATCTGATTCATCATTTGCTTGGCTTGGTGCTGTTTCTTCCCTACTAACGAACTGCTTTCAGCCGCAAGTCACGGCGGTGGGCCTGCTTTGAATCCGTTCAAGAGGAGGGAAGTCGGATGGATGCTCTTCTCTATCTCCGTTAAATGCAGTGCGTTGCAGTACCTACCTACCTAGGACCTACAACATAGATGAGGCCTTAGGGCGTGATTCTATGTGAAAAAATTGAGTACAGCGGACGTGAAGACCGTGGTTGTGGAGGCTTAGCCGTATTCTTGGAACCGATGCTTCGGAGGTTCGAGACGGACTTGAAAAGGCAGGTGGTGGACACGTAAGACATTTGATTTTAGGCTGCGATGAGTGAAAGATCCTTTGGCTGCTGGGCGATTGAAACTAGTAAAGTCAGACGGGTGAGCAAGAAACTGGCTGCATGCACTCCGCCCAATTATGACCGCCACGACCGAAAAGCCTTCAAAATCCATGGCCCCATTTCCACAGGAGAGGCTTTGAAAGGAGGCAATGGAAGCATCCGACCCGGAGTCTCCGCTTTGTGCCACTGTGGCGTTCAACACGTGCGTATGAACTAACATCTTCAAACGCCAGATTCACCCTTATTGGAGCTCAACCAACCAACGCAACTGTGTAGATCCTTTACACTACAGGTTTTGAACTCCAAACATCCGATTTTGTTAAAACATTCTTCCTGGTACGTTTCTATCTATACCTAAACATCTTGCTAAACTTAGTACATCGCATACGCTAATTTCTTACGTGAAGATCCTTCACCGGTGTTATGTAGTATCTAAAAAGAGGTATTTAGCCGGGCTGCCATACCTAGCTGCATATTCGATTTGCAAGGCACGATGTAGCTTAAATCCAGCCGGGGTGCGAGGTGACAGGTAGGTTGCAGTCATAAAACTAAGTTAAATATCGGCACATTACCTACCTAGGTAGCACCGGCCAAGTTCACTTATCCAAAGACCGTTCGATCGACGATGCCTACTATCCTACCTACCTTGTCCCAGCGTCCAGATCGGCGTGTGAAGATGCGTGGCCAAAAATTCAAGTACGACCGAATTTGGTCCAACACAATCCGTCTACTGCAGCTCGATAACGGCAGTGATCTTTCTGGAACGTTGATCATCAGGCACTTCTCTGAGATTGCGGAAAACTCCTACTATGCCCTTAGTTACCGTTGGGGTACTTAGTTGGTGGACTATAACCTCGGAAACTGACAAGCCTTTTATTAGCATGCACAACGGTCGGGAAAGTCATTTCGATATGTTACAAACATGGATATTATACAAGCCAGCCCGCCATCCTTGATTCTTGCCTACTCATCTCTGGCGTTTACAAGACCAGCACAGTGAACCCTAGTGCTCTTCAAATCCTTTGTTAACTCCTTCGTTATACCCGCCAACAAAGTGCGCACCCTTTCGCTTTCAGCAAACTTGCGAACCAATTCGTGATGCTGATTAACAAGCTTCATCCTCTCCTCGTTGTTCTTAATTATGACCCATTCAGTCTCTTTCTTAGCAGCGGCCAGCTTGCCGACTGTGCGGTCCCGATCGGCCTTGAATGCGGCTAGTCTGCTTTGAGAATCATCAAGAGCCTTCTTCCAATGCTCAGACAACGTCGCTTTCCCCGAGGTGCCCTCAGTTTCCCCGATGGCTGCATCAATTTCTAGCTGGTTAATCTGCCAGTCCTTGGAAGAGATGATGGCATCCGTATCCACTTGATCCTTGGCCCTCGCGGATTGCTCTCTCGCCAATTGGAACTTAAGCTCCTGCCTGTCGATGGCGTGTTGGCGCCTCAAAGTCCTACACTCGATCTGAAATTCAACCACTCTGCAGAGGAAATCGGCATAGGTGGACCTTTCTTTTTTGATAGTCACCTCTCGCATAAACTGGAGCTCCGTCATGTAGCAAGTGAGGTCCACTTCCAATTGCGCATTCTTCTCCACTAGACTTTTCCAGAAGTTGTCGGTCCCAGCTTCAAAGTTGCCCGACCGAGCCTGCTGAAGTAGCTGCGTACGGAGCTCTTCCATCGATCTATCTTTGGCGCGCATTTCCTTGTTGTGCTTATCGATGAGGGCAGACATCTCTGCGCTGTGCGTCTTGCCCAAGTTTTAACATTCTTCAGCCGCCAGCGCCTTCTCACGGGATATCCGACCATCATCAAGAGCAACCACTGTGATTGTGTCCTGCAAGCCGTCATACTTGTCCTGGACAAGGCGGGTCTCGTTGCGAGCGTCTGAAAGACTGTTCTGGAGTAGCTTTTTCTCGAAGCGGACGTTTTGCAAGTTTCTTTGGGCACGCCGATTGTCGGAGCGCGCGGTGCTCAATTCCTGTCGAAGCTGCTGGAGTTGGTTGCGGCCGTCGTCAATTTGACCCTGGAGCCGGTGGCTCTGGCTACGGGCGCCTTGGAGAAGCTCTTGGATCTGGCGGGTCTCGTTGCGTGCGACTTCGGCCTCGTTCTAGAGTCGGAGAATGTCGCTGTGGACACACTCTAGCTGTTGGGCTTGGGTAGCTGATCTCGATTGACATGCGAGCTTGACTTCGGCTAGAACGCTTCCCGATTTGTCACGATCCGAGAAGATGTTCGTGAGGGTCTGATCGGCAGCGCAATTGGATGACATGGTTGCGATTAGTGAGCTCAGGCGGCGATGATGGCGGCAGAGGGTAGGTGGTGCCATCTATGGCTGTGGAGAAGCTTGAGTCTTGATAAAGCTTGAATGCCATTGCGCCATATCGCCCGATTCGGCTAGCTCGGTTCGGTGCAGGCCTTCAGTATCTCTGCTTCCAACAGCTCCAACTCGCAACACAGCCAGGCCTTGCCATGGATTCCGACAGCGACTCCGACAGCGACAATCCCGACGGCCCTAAGGACATGCCCAACGTGAGCAATACGTCTGCCAGTGGGGCGACACTTCCTTCCGACGGCCTTCCTAGAGATGCCCAAGGATACCTCATCGTCGATCCTAACAATCCCCCTCCCTTCCCTACCTATCCTCGGCAGACGCGGCTTCTCTCTGGTTTGTTCGATCGCCAGATTTGGGACAAGCCTCTTCCCGTTAGGCCCGACCTCAATCTCGAGGAAGTCTTCAGATATGATGATGAGCTAGAGGAAAGGCTCAAAAGCATCCCGATGCCGTCTCCTTCCCCTCCACCGCCGTCACCCGCACCGGAGAGAGTAATCAAGAAGATGCGCGTCTCTGTTCGTATATGTTACCATAACTCCTGCTGGCTCTTAACTGACATCCGCCTAGGAGCCCGGTCCGAATCTGGACGATAATACGCAGATAGGAGGATTCGAGGGGGATGAGGATGTTGATGAGAAGGGTGCTGGTGAAGGTACTAGCACTTTCGGCAAGGGGGCCATCATCCCAGGCCCAAATGGGGATACTGAAGAGGAAATGGGAAAGACACACCTGCGACTCTTCAACAATGCTCTGAAGAAGGTTACGGCCAAGAACCAGGGCATCCAACGCAAGAACCAGTGGCTTAGCGCAACGAAGGAGGTTTGCCTACAGAGCTACCTAGCCAAACAACCGAACATGACTATCACCGAGAAGAACCGCGCCTGTCATAGGTACGTTATCAACCACCAACTATGCGTCACCCACAAGAACAGAAAGGATGTTGCGCTGCCTCTTGAGGACGGCATCAGGGCTCCCAAAGAAAGCTCCGATAACGTTGCATTCTGGATTGAGCCGAAAGCCTAGGTATGAAAGAGCCAAGGCTACTACATAGGTTTTTGCATACATCTAGGCTTCGTCATAAATGAATGCTTTCAAATCCGGTTTCATTGTTATCAGTACGTGTAACTAGATACATTGTCCACTTACACCGCATGGATGATGCATGAGAGGTATAACGGATTGAAGTGCAGTTCGGGCAAGTTATTGCATTGTTTGGGCCAAAGCACAGGCTCTCAGCACAGAGATGGCAACTCCGCGGTCAAAAACGAAGATACTTAAGTTACTGCATATTCTTTGTAGACGCGACTGCGAAGTCTATCCGAGTTCTATGTCGCCATGCACTGGATCGCCACAGAAGGTGTAGTCACGGTTTAAGGAGAAATATCTTTAGTGTATTCAATTATTACACGGCAAAGCTGCCGGTGCACAAACAAAACGTAATGTTATACAAGAAAGCCGCCAACCATACCAGCCCATAGAAGGTAGACCTCAAGCCAGAAAGCATCGTTTCCTTCATGTCGTCTTTTACCAGACCCAAAATGACGCATTATCAGGAGGCCGGGCTCGGGTCAGTGGATGAGGCAGCATCGTCAGTGTCCGTTTGGGTGGCAGTGGAAGAAGTTCCGATGTTTGCGTCCGTCTGGGTGGAAGCATCGACATAAACTTAGATTAAGGTCAGGACTTGAATTTAGTTGCATGAAAAGTATAGGAATGACACTAACAGGCTTGCGAGACTTTGGCTTCGGCTTCAGTGGGCCCGGAAGGGGGAACTTAGCCAGATCCGGGTCTTTTTCGTAGGTTAACGGCTTCGGAAGAGGCGGTAGGTCTTTCGCGCGGGGCTGAATCTT
>NW_022983711.1:0-4635 GCF_010093885.1 Aplosporella prunicola CBS 121167 | reverse complement strand
ACTTCACCGTCCGAATGAACGAGTGGGCCGTGGGGACGGCGGGCTATCCGTCCCGCCCACCGTCCGGGCCGGACTGGACGATATCGCACCCTGGAAATTCCTAAATCCAGCACGGACCCAGCGTGAACAGAAGCGGCTATCTCAGGACCGCAACCCCGCCCGTCACCTCACACGACCGAAGGCAGCACCGACTAGTATACAGACCTCGTTGCTTACCATTACTTTAGGCAAATGCAAAAAAAAAAAAAAAAAAAAAAAAAAAAAAAAAAAACCTTCAGCATACGAGCATGCTGGCCTACGCTTCATTTCTTAGCAGCACCGGTAAAGCAGGTGCGGGACAATGGCGGCGTTATGTTAGGCGCGCTCTAATCGACCCCCATGCATTAGCAGTACCTATACCTCCTAAGCCTCGACCTGACCGAATAGCTGCTTTTCACATGTCTCCAAAACACTCCCTAACTCATGCGAGAATCTCTCTAAATAACCATTCCGTCCTCTACCCTGTTGAACATTACCTCTTTTTCGCTTTAATGCCCTCTTCCCGACTACACAACATTCTCTGTTTTCACTCTGAATGCAGAGCGCCATTCCGTACCAATCCACGTAAACCTTCTCGAGGCAAGGGATGGTTGGCTATTTGGTATTCCCACATGCGTGGAAGCCTTTTGCGTATGCTCACGTTGGCTTTGCCACAGCATCCATATGCCAATGGTGAGCAGTGTCATGATCGCTGTGAGCACCCAGTAAATCCAGAACTTGTCCGAAAGAATGAGCCCGGTCGAGGACGAGAAGTCGAAGAAATTCATGCCGAAAATAGACTGTCAGACCAGTTTAGTAATTTATAGAAGGTTATTTCTGATAGAGCTCGTTCCCTCACCGCAAGATATGATCCAGGAAGGTATATTAATGTCATCACTGCGATTGTCTTCATCAAGAAGCTGTCTCTTTGGTTGACGAGGTTATATGCCTGCCGATTCTCGTTAGATCTCATGTTGAAGATGACAGCCATCCTAGAACTAACGAGGTTTATTTCGTTGTGGATACGATCACCCAATGATCGAGAGCGCAGGAAGCTAGCTTTAATGGTTCTTCGAAGTCTTGAAAGTTCCAGCTGCGTGTAGCGGAACGAAAATTCCATTTCTTGTTCCACTGAGCCGGTAGAATCTTTGCTGAATAGCTCGTATGCTTGCTGAATGCCGTCAAGAGTATCCAAAGCGACTTCAAGGGTTTCATTCGAATGAATAATGTGCCTTGCAATCTCGTGGATCCGTTGAAAATCAATCGATTCTGGGGATCGTCTCTTTAATTGCAAAGTTAGTGCTATTAGCTTGTTTTAAAGAGCGACTTATTGTACCTTTTCAACATCCTCTCGGACTAAGTTTCTCAACTTCCACACAGACGTATCATATAGGTCCATGAGGTTGTCAATTACAAGACAATACCATTTATAGGGGTCATTTCGTTCGACAAGGTTTTGATCCCAAGTATCCTGCATGGTTGCACGCAGCTCATTTGGTATGTCAATGCACAGAACTAGGGTGATATAATCCTCTGAATTCCAGGAAATGTAGATGCTCGGCTGCTGCCAATCGTAGAGAATATCCCATGCTGAATGTTCGACATGGTAACTCTTTCGAACCTGTTTGATCTTGAAGCAACACCAAGAATCTATAAGCCGATTAGAGGTATTTAAGGGAGCATCTTAGGTAGGGAGAAGTACCGTGTTTCAAGATCTTTTTTCCGTTTTCTAGAGTTGTGCGGCAGCCGAACAGACCGTTAGAGTCTTTTTTTACATGGTGGGATGCAAGACGGAAGAAATTCCGGTCAATATTGCATCCGCTTAGGCGAGGATCATGTTCTACCAGCTCTTCGGCGCTACTAAAGCTGCTTGATATTAGGCTTAGTCTTATATAATTGAATAATCTACTTACACTAAACGTGGTGATTTAGCATGTTCTTCGAGCTTGTTATTGGAAGCAAGATGTCGAGTCTCCGTCTCTACGTCAGTGTTAGTAGGTAGTACTTTTAAAGGCCTTTCTATTTACCTGAATCGAGCTCTTTATTGTTTTGAGTAGGCAAGTTCTCCATTTTCGATCCTACTCAGCCTTGAGCGGGTGCGGTCGTCGTGGTGAAAATTTTTATCGCTGATGACAAGATCTACTCAATAGGCGAGGAATCAAACTCAAATACTATAGAAAGCGCTATAGCGCCAAGATAATATCAGCACGCTACACCCGAGGCTGCAGCGTTTCAGATTCTTGGACGAGCTAGCTATGCCGAGCGGGTAGATACGTGAGCCTCGCTACCTAAGATCTACAAGGTTATCAAGCTATATATCAGGCAGGCGGCTATTGGACCAGGGCTCTTCTGCAGGTTGATTTGGCTGAATTGCTGTCGCGTGCGTGCGTGGTTTAATGGGTGGTTGTTTCGTCGTGGTGCGACCGTGCGAAAAGTCGATCTCGTGACGACGCATTGTGAGTGGCTGTAGGCGCAAGACTAACGGAAGCGACGGAAAGTCTTCCGCTACAAGCGGAGGCCAACCCTGAAACGGGGTTGACTTTGACACGAATTAGACGCCGTGAAGGAGAAAAACGAGTAATAGATTAGCAAAAGCTGCAGAGGCCAGCTGGAGGAACGGGCGATAGCCCAGGAGCAAGGTATCTGGCCGCGGCTAGCATTGAGCAAGGAAGGCACGAAAGGGAAGACAGAGACGGGAACAAGCGAAGGTGCAACTCGTCGAGTACAGTACCTAGAGACGGCCTCGGGCCAACCGGCGTCGCCGAGAGGCCTTCCGGAAGCGAGCGAACCAGCGCGACCTTCATCGCGTGAGCTGCGCTGCTGCCTGATGCCTAGGGCTATGCGTGCCTCCGACGTCGCTGCCAAAGTACGTGGCGGCCGTTGTCTCGAGTAGGCGAGCGGAAAGAGGAGCGGAATCTACGGGGTTGAAACAGGCGTCGAATCTGCCTTGCCCGATAAGCGCGCGCGAGATGCTCTTGGCTAAACGGAGCTGACGCCGCCTCTGTAGACGCTTTGTTAGTAGAGTGACGGAGGCTTGACTTCGGACGTGCCGATTACCTTGCGTCTTTTCAGCGCTACGTTTTCTTTTCGCAAAACGCGCTAGGGTCGTGGTGGAGATATCTGTCACCAGGGATGACGAGCTACTCCGCCACGCAACGGCAAAGCGCTATGATCGAACCAACCATAACATTGGACGTGAGTCATGTCTTAGCATCCTGTCATGAGGCGTGGGTTGGGCAGCATAAAAGAGAAGCTGTTACCGCCACACGTTTGTCTCTATTGACTATAGCATCACTGGAAGCCACCGGCCCTTAACAAGCTTCTCGATTACGAGTCAGTCATTCTTTCTGAGCAAAACTTCACTCTACACGCGGCGGACCTAAGAACTGTAGGCTAAACTCTATCTAATCTTGCCTCTGAATAGCAGAAGCCAGAATGTATATTAATCATCACGTATAGGTTTTGAAGATTTCACGCAATGGCTTCGTCAAAGGCGTTGGAGAGCCGCGACGAGTACACAGTGGGATGGATCGCCGCCCTTGGGATAGAACGAGCACCAGCGGAAGAAACACTCGACGAGGAACACGAAAAACCCCTCGACTTTGTACAGCCATTAACCGACAAAAACTCTTACACCTGGGGCCGCATTGGAGAACATAATGTCGTGATTGCATCGCTCGAGGCGGGTGTTTATGGCACAACCTCAGCTGCAGTAACAGCAGGGACCCTACTTTCCTCCTTTCCACAAGTTAGATTCGGTCTACTTGTCGGGATCGGCGGTGGTATTCCGGGACCAGACATTGATATCCGCCTCGGCGACATTGCTGTCAGTCAGCCGACTGGAAGCAGTGGTGGTGTCATTCAATATGACCTTCAAAAAGTGAAGAAGGGCGAGCAGGTCGAACGCAAAGACTTTCTTAATAAGCCGCCTCAGATTCTGCTTGCAGCACTCGCGAATATGCAGGCAAAGCATAAGCGCAAGAAGTTCGGAGTGCCAGCGATTCTAAAGGAGATGGAGACGCGAAACCCTGAAATGTTCATATCTGAGCCTGGCGAGCCCGGATATAACTACCAGGGTTCCGAAAACGACAGGCTGTTTAATGCATCGTACGAACATGCCCATGGAAAGGACTGCGATGATTGTGATCCCGAGAAAGTCCAACAACGTGACCCGCGACGCGTCCCCGAGAACCCGAAGATCCACTACGGCACAATAGCTTCCGGAAACACACTCGTGAAGGATGCCGCTGCTAGAATAGAGCTCATTCGGCATATCCCAGATGGGTGTATCTGCTATGAGATGGAAGCCGCTGGTCTAATGAACAACTTCCCCTGCCTTGTTATCAGGGGAATAAGCGACTATGCGGACTCGCACAAAAACGATCGATGGCAGCCATACGCCGCTGCAACAGCAGCTGCATTCGCAAAAGAACTGCTTAGATATGTCCCAGCCGGACAACTGGAGGCAATGCCAAAGGCTGTAGATGTGATTAAAAATAGTTAGTCCAGCTTTCACTCATCGAAGAACCAGTTACTTACTTTTCTAAAGTTGCAGTGAATGTGGACAGTATACAGTCAATCGCGAAAGAGAACAAAAGCAGCATCGATGAGCTAAAG
>NW_022983710.1:0-4735 GCF_010093885.1 Aplosporella prunicola CBS 121167 | reverse complement strand
GTCCCATGGCGACGAATCAACTCCCAACACCTTGTGGGTAGTTGTTTTGTAAATAGCTGACGTCGCATTGTAACGAAATGACGCCCAATTGGGGGTGTGTAGCGAGTGGGGGGCAGCAGTATTACGAGGCAGAATCTACCGATCACCGTATAGCCCACTCTACTGTATCCTTTGTCGATAAATACACGTATTGGCAATAGTACGCAGGCATCAACGACTGATAGACACAAGTTCGTATAGCTTGGGTAGCAGTGCAGCTGATGGCTCCGTAGAGACGCCGCGATAATCGCAAGGCTGACTTTCACATGCGTCGAATGCGCTGCAGAGGAATCCATCATTCCACGCTAGTAAATTCTGCCTTGCAAGCACTTATCGCTTTCGTCCTGCGATAACGCCGTGCAGACAGGTGTGCGCATCTATAATAAAGCGTAAAAGAGGTGCTGCAGCTTAACTCCTCGCCCACGAGAATGTTTAGTTGTAAAGAAGGAAGGCACATGAGTCAGGGGCTACGACAAGGCTTAAGAGAAATTGGTGAGCTGAATTTATAAAAAGAGAGCACGTGAGGTTAAAGACGCCAGTCTTTGCATGAGAGCAAATCAGCAGGAAACACGGTGCCATTAAGCGGGGCATTAAGTTGGTTTGGAAGATGAATTTTATAGGGCGGCACAGAGGCAACAATAACAGCCAGGGTGTTCCGTCAGTTGGCGGCGATTGCAGAGAGAAGGCGGACGATTGTGCCAGCAGCAAGAGGGGGTAGAGAAGAGAAAGAAGAAGACAGCGAGGAAAGTGAAGAAAGACAAGAAAGCAAAGAGAATGAAGAAAGCGGCGGTAAAGAAAGAGGAGAAGAGAAAGAGCAGGAAAGCGCGCTGCAGCCCATCCGGCGTCAGTTGGAGCGTTGGCAGAACAGGTGCCCAGTACATGCAGTACAGGGCCAGCCAGCAGGGCATGTATTGGCCGAATGCTGGGCAGAAACCAGCGCGCAGGTGCAACAGGCAAAGCAAGGATTGGAGCGGCATTTAGGGAGGGTAGCCAGGTCAGGTTGTTTTAAGTGCAGAATGCGGCGAGGGATTTGCGCCGCATGGGTTTAAAGCAACCGGATAGTAAGCGAAGTCCAGAAAATCGCAAGAGAATACTAGTAGAGGGGCGTTACAAGAGCAGCGTTAATAGGGATTTCATACATAGTAGATAGTATTAGCGATTTATGGGTGAATCGGTTGGAAAGAGAGGGCATACATAGAGTATGAGATAGGGATTTTCGAGAGTTAGGTATATATTTAAAGGCACGGCGGGTTATAGAGGGGGTGTCATAAGTCAAGTCCGGCTTCGGCCTGGGAAGATAGACGGTACTATTACCGGATGTCGCGGTCCATTACTTATTCTTAAAGTGCATGACGTGGCTACGTCATGCAGGGCGAGGTTAGACTCGGTAAGCGGGAGCGAGGCAGCGCGAGTGTCGGCGAGGGTGGAGGAGCTCGCGGGCAACTGGGATAAAGATAAAGATGAAGATAACGGGGAGCGCTTACGTTTGTGGCCCGCTCCAAGCCCTGCAACATCGCGCGCGCCTGCGTAACATCGCGACAACTTCCGCACTCGTCTTGCTCTTCAATATGGACTGCGTCCACGCCTGGCTTCATTCTTTAGACCACCCCGACACCTTAGCCGCGGCCGCTTCACTACTGTCCCCGCCCAAGTCGCTGAAACGAGCATGTTCCGCGTCTCTAGGCACGCGCGGGCGCAAGCGCAGGCTCGCTTCCGGTTCCCCGCCTGGCGTGAAGTCACTCCGTCTCCGGCCGAGTCGCGCGACACGAGCTCTACCAAGACCAGCGGGGGCAATAAGCGTGTTAAACGCGCCAACCTAGACTATACAACTCCGGCTGTCTACTTGGAGAACCTATACCAGGACGGTAGAGGGCCAGATGGAATCGCCTAGGTTAGGGCAGCGAAGACAGAAAAGGTCCCGGCATCGATCCGTAAGTTAGTCGAACGCTTAACCGATAAATAAATCTATCGGAACTGTATTTCGGGTGGTATTGAGTCGGATAGTTAGGAGCTTTCTATCGGAATAGGCGATATCATAACCCCTACTTTCACTGCGACGGACAATATAGTTAAAGGAGAAGCGTAAGCGAAGGTTAAGCTCAAATCGGTCGAGGAGATTTTCCTTAAGGTGGAGACTCCTTTCAGGAGCTCAGGGCTAAGAATAATAAGTATAAGGCAATCGAAGCCGTGTTTACTACTGACCCGGACCCTGTAATTTTTCCAGTAGACTATCCCACTAAGAGCGTCGACCGCGGGTTCCTCCCCACCCTTATAGGTCACCCGATCTAAATTGTTAAGATCGATTTCATCCTACAGTTCTATAATCCCGAGGGTATCCGGCCCTTAGTAGAGCGCTTTCCTTAAATCCGCCTCTCACCGTTTAAAGACGCGGATATAAGACATTACTTTTTAACTACGATCCTAGAAGCCAAGCCGACGTCTGGCGAAATTGGCGAAGCTATATACTAGTTTAGCGTCACGACCGTGGCTCGGCAGGCGAGGCTACAGGGCCTAAACCGTTAAGGCAATATCCCATCGCTGTTCTTTAAAACTGTACCGATTATAGGCTGGATTGTTTATACATATATCTAGTACCTACATGTTGCGTATCGGCAGAGCGACGGATCTATAATATATATATCCGTCTCTTTCTCTTATTTTTAGTTAATTATCTTGGCTAATCATGGCGGATAGAGACTCCTCGGTCCCTTCTATAGTAGCGACACGTACTCTTACTATAGCACCTTTATACTTCTAGCCGTGATAAGGGCTGTGAAGCAACGGGCGGATGAGGTAGTCTGGTCGGAGCTGGATACTTTGGTTAAAGCTCTTATAAAGCTGGAGAAATAGGATTGTAAAAGCTATTAATATCTTGGGAAGGACGTGGCATTTTCCCACTTAAGTATTTCCTGTGGCTGGCGGGAACGGTAAGCGACAAGCTTACCTCTCCCTTCGGTTTACGCTTGGTTGTAGATTGGTCTCATTCTACTAGAAGGATCAGCTTTTCCCTGCTGCTATATACAGCCCACTTCTACTTTTTGCCTCGCAGCTCAGTTTTGCCAACACCGTCGCGTCCAAAATTCATAGCCTAGCCTGCCACTACATCTCAAGAAGACTAAATTCAAGGACCAAGATACGCGGGCAGCCTAGGGTGAGGCCGCTCCTTCTCATCGACATCGAAGATACAATTATTTCCCAAATAGCTTCAGCGCACGCACTTAGCCCATTATTATATAAATCAGTAACTAAGCTCTACGTTCCTTAGGTCGACATCTTTTAGCATATACGTCCGCACGCCAGCTCTACCGTCCCTAAGGCACCCTCTCGGCTCCGCGCTCGCTGGGCCGACGTCGCTCCCAGCAAGCTCTAGCTAAACTAAGAAGCTCCCAATCACAGCAACGCTGCGCGACATAATCCAGATTAAGGCAATTTTCATGCCAACTCAGACAAACCTAAAGCACACCAGGTCACTCCACTGCTATCGCTACTGTTTCCGCACCAGGCGTCGCACACCCACTAGCCATCGATCTTTCCCCGCTCACGCCTCCCCTGGCATAGCACTCCCCCACACCCACCATATCAGTATCTGCGTCCCCGCAGTCGTTCTAGACCTTACCGTACTTATAGCCCGCTGCGCCGGGTCCCGTAATACTATAGTAGTATACACGTTTAGGCAATGTCGACGCAAGTAGCGCGCTACTACCACATAGGAGTAGGACTACGGCTATATCGACTATGTCGGTAGAATTCGGGTTGTGTATACGCTCGCTACGTCTAACTCTATCTCCTACAGGTAGTAGAAGAGATCGTGCCGCCGTACACTGCCCTTAGCGTCTACCGCCAGCCTACCATCCCCGGGAGCGGCTTACCATGTCTAGGCCCAAGGATAGGGCACAGAGCGGCGGGTCGCACGGCTTAAGCGAGCGCCCTAGCAGCAAACTATAAGAAAACTAACTTGCGCGTACAAGAGGGCCGTATACAGGTTTACTTAGGGCCGCATAGGGCGAGCCTCCGCCTACTACACGTCTACCTCGCCATGCACACCATTATATTCCTAGTCACTTGTCTCCTCTTATCTAAGTTCTATCTCGTCCATATACTCTTCCAAGGCCTCCTCGAACCGCTGCGCTTCCTCCTCTTCATTTTCACGGGCGTTTTCCAAGGCCTCTTCTAACCGTTGCGCTTCCTCCTCGGCCCCTTCGCGAGAATTCTCCATAACTTCCTTATTCCACGCGTTAATTTCCTCTTCTATTTTATCTGGATCCCACGGCCCCTGCGCGGTTGTGGTTGCTTCTATGCTTGCTCCCATACTATGAGAGAGGCGGATACGTTCCTTAGTTGTTTGGTCAACCTTTTCCCTCCAGAAAGTTTCGTTTGCGGGACGAAGCTTCGTGTCGTAAAATTTCCATAGGTCTGGAAGCACGGACACACGAAAACTACAGTAGCGTTTAACTTCTGCTGGAATCGGGCGCCGGTATAGGAATGAAACGTGTTGTAGAGAGGTTTGGTGGTTCTGCCATGAAGATCTTATGGCAGTGGGGATCGTGCTGTCCTCGGTACATTTAACCAGCGAGGCAAGCCATTTCTTGGAGTATTTCCGCGTTGCAAGCTCCATGAGCTGAACATCCTGGACCCTGGCGAGAGAAACCTGGTAGTGGGCGAATAAGGCATCTGAGTCTTTGCGCATATCGAAAAA
>NW_022983709.1:3960-4625 GCF_010093885.1 Aplosporella prunicola CBS 121167 | reverse complement strand
ACCCTCCGCTCGATAACTACCTAACCCGAACCAGAGCCCTATCGCACAGGGGAAGAATCAGAAGAGAATGCTACTACAACCCAGGAAGGCAGAATCCCCTTAACATCTCAGCCAAACCCAACCATTCTAGGATAGGGTGAACATTCAATCTCTAACAGCCAAGTCCTCGAAGCCATTGCAGAAATCCTAGCAAAACAGTAAGAAGATAGAAACAACGCTAACCGCGAATACCAAGAGCTTGCTAAGCAAAACAAGGAACTAGCAAAACAGAATAAACAACTCTAAAATCAGGTAGTAGAGATAGCTAACAAGCTAAAAAGGCTTACCCAAATACATAAGAACCCAGTAACAGTTCCCAAAGGAAATCCCAACTGGGCAGCCGTAGCAGCGACCCCACCCGTAGCGCTAGGCCCCCTAACGTACAACACACAGTCCGGAAATAACCCTAGGATCATTAAAATCACCGCACCTCCCGTGCTAGCAAGCCAATCTGGGACTAATAGGGGACTCACCCAGAACATATCGATAGAGACGGCCAAAGCTCAGATCAGCAAAGCTATACAAGGAAAGGCCGCTACGAGAGATACCGAAGTCCTAGGAGTAGGCACAACCAAACAAGGATACCTTATACGCTTCAGAACCGAGAAAGATCGAGAGCAGGCTAG
>NW_022983709.1:0-1014 GCF_010093885.1 Aplosporella prunicola CBS 121167 | reverse complement strand
TCGACAGAGACCCTAGATGTAGAGAACTTTATTTTACCTACAAGATTACGCCTCGAATCTAGAGCAGCAAGAGTTATTACTAGTCTTAGGGGGCTACCCACCTCGCACCCTGCCTACGCGTTAGTCCCTAAGATCGATAAAACCCGGAATAAACCAGCGAGCTTCTTAAGTCCGCTAAAGGCGACCCTAAAACTTAGCAGCCTAATCCCGCACTAAGAAACCGAAACGATAGACATCTACCCACCTCCTCCCTAGTAACCACTCCCGGTAGAGATTAAGACAACACTACCCCCGGATAAAGATAAAGTATTCCTAAGTCACGCGGAAAAGAGGGACCCGCTCTCCCAGATCTATACAGATGCTTCTAAGATAAACAACCAGCTAGGAGTAGCAGCAGTTATTCTAGACCAAGCCGGGAACGCCCGATACAGTACGCTTAAAGGAGTTAGATCTAGCAATTTCTACACAGTATAAGCAGCCGAACTAATTGCTATTCTAACGGGGATAGAGCTAGTAGCTAGAAAACACCTATAAGAGGGACCCTAAAGCCTAACCGAATACGTTATCTACAGCGATTCTAAAGCCGCCCTCTAAGCTCTAACTAGGAGATATAAAAAGAGATCAGGCTAAAGCATCGTACGGTCTATCCTTAGTACAGCCTAATCTCTCTATAAAGGTCTCCAAATAAGTTTCACGATCCAATAGATCCCAAGCCACTACGGTATCCAAGGAAATGAGGAAGCAGACAAGCTAGCTAAACAAGCTATAACACGTCTTAGAGAACACAACTTCCTACCCTTAATACCGCTGCAAGTCAAAACAACTCTCGAAGCAGCATATAAGCAATAGAATAAAGAATAGAGAGCGTCAGAGAAAGGCCAACACCTCCGCAACGTAGATATAGCGATTCCGGGACCACACGTAAGGCACCTCTACGACAAGCTCCCACGTAGCCTAGCAGGGCTGCTAGCCCAGTTAAGAACTAGCCACTACTAGCTCAACCAGCACCGAAAA
>NW_022983708.1:4373-5576 GCF_010093885.1 Aplosporella prunicola CBS 121167 | reverse complement strand
CTAGCGAGCCATATATATGGCCGCCGTCTCTCGTTCTCTTCCTTTCCTCTTCGTACCACGTCTTGTAGTTAATCCTACACAATCTGATTTAAGTCCACCTCGTTACCGTGACAACACTACTGTCGCATTGAGTTGAGTGAAACTGTCTGCTTAAATACACGACTTCCCTTGGTATAAAGGTGACTATCGTTCCACTAATAGGAGAGAATGGCATGATGTTGAAAAAGCAAAGTGATGACAGGGTTCGTGCTAAGCGAGATAATATAGTTATGGTGGTGATGGTTGACAAAATCTCTTTCTTCTTTTCTCTTTCTTCTTTTCTTTTCTTTTTTTTCATTATGGAACGGTTTCTACGTCATCCTATGTCACGGTAACGAGGTGGACTTAAACCAAATAGTTAAGGATTAACTACAAGACGTGGTACGAAGAGGAAAGGAAGAGAACGAGAGGCGGCGGCCATATATACCGCTCAATCAGGTGCCAAGTAATAAGCGAATCAAGCAAACAAGTCGAAAATGCGACAACTAACAAATAGCAAACAAGTCGAACATGCGACAACTCACAAATAGCAAACAACAACAACAACAAAGACAACTATCAACTAGCGCTACCCGGAAGGGACGCGCCGGAAACCCGTGACAAGGAGCATTAGTCATATCTTTAGTCTTATTCTTGCTGGCTTTTCGCGGCCACGAAACCAAGGGAAAGATCAGGTTAGAAGATTAGACAGGGTGGGAAGAGTGTCAACATTCTACAGTTCGACTAGAAGCAGGTTCATCGCAGTAGAAATTATCGGGACGCTATAAACTTGGATACAATTCGTTTCGAGTATAGTCCTGGGCAGACTAAATAAAAAAGAGGTGCTTTTATAATTCTTCGGTTAATGCTGATCAACAACCCGGCCCGGTTGCCATCTCAACCCTAACGTCGCATAACCTCACGCAGGGAGCGAAGTAACAACAACACCAACAACGCGACGTAACGATACATCCCGCTCTCTTCACAATGAACCGTATCTCCGCTTGGTTGGATTCGCATCCTCTAAATCCCGAGGGCTACGATTGCGACGACCACTACCGTCAACGCCAACCTAAACGGCGTTGCCTCGGCGCCATGTCGCCGCGAGAAGGCCTCCGTCGCTCTCCACGCAAGCACGCATCTGCGCCCATCACGCCGCCGCTGCGTCCGCTTTCCGACGAAAAT
>NW_022983708.1:0-548 GCF_010093885.1 Aplosporella prunicola CBS 121167 | reverse complement strand
AAAGAAGCCTAGACCCATGGGTACTTCTCCTTTCATAAACTGTTATAGTCTTTGTGAGTAGCGAATGAATTAGCAGATGCTACTGAATTATAAAACGAGTGGTGGGGGAGGTTCCCCTTAAGCTGCAGTTCTTAGCCGGTAGACCACGCATAAAGCTAGTCCGATATTAGGTAATGTTAGATAGCAGAGAAATAAAGCACTAGTGATAAGACAAAGAGTATTTCTTGTTAATGCTCTGTAGATTCTAGAAATCTTATCTGCTAATATTCAAATGACAAATCCATACTTTTCCTGACCTAACGCCGATGCCAATATTCTTCCCTGAAACAGTTGATTTACTCGGCCTGTACTCTGAGGGAAGCCAAAGCATGTTCCTGCCATCATGTGTGATCCATGTGCTGTCTGAGCTGACGCCCGCGCCTTGATATTGGGGATGCTGAGGCTCTGCAATACGTATTTCTCTAGAAGCTTCCGATGCGCTAAGCGCAATGGAACCAATCTCAGAGTAGAGTAATAAGCCAGTAGTGTCGAATGATATGTTCTGAAGT
>NW_022983707.1:0-6348 GCF_010093885.1 Aplosporella prunicola CBS 121167 | reverse complement strand
GGCTCGTTTGGATCGTGCGGAGAAGCAACGTTCCTTGCTCCGTCGTCGGGCTGCTCTGATGTTGTCTTCTAAAGCCAAGACTGTTGAGGAGTTGGAGGAGTTGGAGCGCCTTGAGGCTGCTCGTGAGGCTGGGGATGCCGTTGACCCTGAGGACGAGCGCGATGATCGACGTGCAAAGCGCTTGCGTGGCGAGTCCTCAGCTGATACCGCTGCGGGTCCTGCGAATGTGGGTTCCCCCGGGGCTGGTTCTGCTGCGCCTCCTGAGACGTCGGAGCCGGTGGATTTCGCGCGGATACCTGCCTTCTGGGAGGTTGATCCGTTTCCTGGCGAATTTGATGTGTCGGCTTTGGACGGTCTGGATTTCGGCGGTGGAATTCTCTGATGAGTTCTCTACATCCCTCGCAGTTTTTAGGTGGTTCCTAGGTATTATCCTAATTTCCTTCCTATTTCAGGAGATAGCGGAATTGACCGTTGACGTGTCTACTATCTAGGATTTTCTCGACTGTCTATTCTTGGTTTTCGTCGGCGTCAGGGTTTTCCGGTACCATTTCTTCTGTCTGTTGTACTGTAGTGGCGTTTTCTGGTGCTGGCTCCAACAGTGAGACGTGGAAGACTGGGAAGATTTTCATTGTATCCGGCAGTTTAAGACGATAATTAACTTTTCTAATTTGTTTGTTAATTTCGAACGGTCCGATCTTCTTAAAGACTAATTTGTTGTTCGGCCGTCTTGTCCGGATATTTTTTCTAAGAAGGTATACTTTATCCCCCTCTTTAAAGGTCGGTGCCTCCTGGTGCCGCCTATTATAGTATTTTGACATTAGAAATCCGTTGTATTCTATGTCGAGGCTTAACTACCTGTGTAGTTCTTTCAGCTAGTCTGCCTTCAGGATTCCTTTCTAGGCAAGGGACTGGCTTGGCTGCGGCTTATTATAGGCCGTTGGTTCGTATCCGTAATTAGCGTAGAACGGCGACTCCTAGGTGGTTATTGCCTTGGCGCTGTTGTACGCGAATTGGGCGAGAGGTAAAAGTTCTACCTAATTGTCTTGTGCGTAGTTGACGTAGCAGCGTAGGTATTGTTCTAGAGTCTAGTTTGTTCGTTCCGTTTGCCCGTCTGTTTGCGGGTGCGCCGTGGTGGACATCTTGTGTTTAGAACCAAGCTGACGGGTAAGAGTCTGCCAGAATCGGGATGTGAATAGTTTGTCCCTATCTGATACTAGCTCTTCCGGTAGCCCGTGGTTGCCGAGGATTATCCTAAGGAACGTGTAGGCGAGTTCTTCCGCGTTTGCCGTCTTGAGGTAAGGTAGATAGTACGCGTACTTGGTGAGCCTATCGACGATGACGAGTATCGAATCGTATTTTACCCTGGTGAGTAGCTCCTTCGAGGGTGGTAGGTCCGTGATGAAATCTAACGAGATCGATTGCTATGGTCGCTTAGGTGCCTTGAGTGGCTGTAATAGTCCGTGGGGAGCGTGTCTCGTGGCTTTGCTTCGGATGTAAAGATCGCACTGCGAGATAACTCGCTGGACTGTTTTCCTGAGGCCTGGGAAGTAGAAGTGCCGGGTGATTCGTTCGATTGTCTTGTCGGTTCCTTAGTGACCGTGTGCTGGTGGCTTATGGATATCTTTGACTAGACCTTCTCTGAGTGTTCTTGGTACGTAGACTAACCCTAAGAACAGGATTGTTCCGTCTGTATCTTTACTAACCCTTGGGTCGTCTTTTATGTCTATGAGTTCTTATGCTATCGTATCGTGGCTGTATTCCTGCCGGATTTTATCGAGCTAGGAATTATTTTCGAGTCTAATCGTCGGTGCTAATTGTCTGTTTGGAACGTATCCGTCCGGCTCTGTGCCGAACTAGCTTCGCTTTATGCGATATACTGGGGCGACTGCCCTTGCAGGTTCTAAGGAGCTATCCTTATTTTGTTGCAGTACCGCTGGTTGAATACCGGGTTTCCCTGCGAGGTGATCGGCTCTCCTGCTTAACGTATTAGCTCTGGCGTTCTCGGATCCCTTTCTGTAGGTGATCTTTATGTTATAAGACGCTAATTCTTCAGCCCACCTGACCTATCTCCGGGTTAATTCTTTGGTGGTGGTGAAGTAAGTCAGGTTCTTATAATCGCAGTAGACTATAACCTGGTATTTTGCCCCTTTAAGGTAGTGTCTCTATTCTTTAAAAGCCGTAATAATGGCTAGGAGTTCCTTGTTATGGACGTCGTAGTTTAGCTCCGGCGGGGTTATTTTTCGTAAGTAATACGCGATGGGGTGGAGTTTTCCCTGTTCGTCTGGTTGGCTGATACAGGCCCTAATAGCGTAGTTAGAAGCGTCTGTCTCGACTATAATAGGTAGTTCCGGGTTGTAAATCCTAAGGACGGGAGCTTCGTAGAATATCCGTTTTAGTAATTCGAAGGCGTTTTGTTGCGCTTCTCCCTAGTTGAATCCGTACTCTTTTCGTACGAGTCTCGTGAGGGGTTCTGAGATCTCGGCGTATTTCTAGATAAATTTCCGGTAAAAGTTAGCAAATCCAAGGAAGGATTGTACTTCTTTAACGGTTCTAGGTATCGGCTAGTCTCGTATGGTATCTAGCTTCTTTTCGTCTATCTCCACGTGTCCTGGTGAGATGATAAAGCCTAGAAATTCCGTCCTTTGGACGTGCTATTCGTACTTTTCTGGTGCGACCTGCAGGTCTTTGCCTTGTAGTGCCTGGAATACTTTCCTGACGTGTTTTTTGTGCTCCTCTAAGGTCTCCGAATAGATGAGTATATCGTCTAGGTAAGCTATGTAGAAAACGTCTAAATAGTCGCGTAACGTATCGTTGACTAGACTTTGGAACGTTCCTAGGGCGTTGGTAAGACCGAAGGGTATAACTGTGTACTCGTAATATCCTAGGCGTGTTCTAAACGCGGTTTTCTATTCTTTACCTTCCTTTATACGTACTAAGTAGTAGCCTTCCCGAAGGTCGAGTTTAGTGAAGTATTTTGCTGTCCGTAGCTTGTCTTAGAGCTCGGTGATTAACGGTAGTGGATACCGGTTTTTTATAGTAATATCGTTTAATTAACGATAGTCTATATAGAGGCGTAATTTACTATTTTTCTTTGGAACGAAAAGGATCGGGTATCCGGCTGGCGAGCTTGATGGCCTAATATAGCCTCGTTCGAGATTCTTATCTAGGTAGTCCCTAAGCGCCTCGTTTTCCTTTTCGGAGAGCGCATAGATGGGCTTGAACGCTGGCTGCGTGCCTGGTAATAATGGTATCTCGTGATCCTATGGTTTGTGTTCCGGTAACTGGCCTTTGCCTCTTTCCTAGAAGATTGCTCGGTAATCCTAGTATTCTTCTGGTACCGTTTCTAGTTCGGGAATAGGCGGTTCCTTCTCTCGCTTTGGAGGTGTACTAAGCTGGTATATTCCTTTCGCAGGTATGGGTTTTCCCCCTGGTGGGTGACCTTCTTTGATCCTGTTTGGATCATCCCCGACGGCCGGTCTTAGGCCGCCGGATTTTGGCCTATTGGCCTATATGTGTGCTAGAATTCGGTTTTCCGTTTCTTGACTGGGCTTTAAATATATTATACAGATCCTTTCTCCCCTGCGTCTTATTCGCTTAAGCGCTGCGGCGGAGATTTCCTTGACTTCGATTGGTTCGGAGGATCCGGGTTTTTGTTCCGAGGAATCCTTTTAGGAGGCGCGCGTACTGTTCGGTCCGTTTTTAACGCTCGGTCCTCTGGAGCTCTGGTACTTATAGCTCTGGCTTTCCTGGTTCTGGCTCTTTTGGCTCTGACTCTTAAGCTCTGGCTTTTTCTTCCTCTGGCTCTCTAGGCTCTCGCTTGCGTGGCTCTCGGTTTTCCGCTGGGCTTCTATAAGGTGTCGGTTATAACCTTCGTCTGGGAATGTGATTTCCCCTGTTCTCTATCGAATGTAAGGTTCGTGCGTCCTTAGCTATGGTATTCCTAGGATTACGTCGTAGGAAGCTATAGTGGTGACGTCTAGATTGATTTTCTCCTTGTGTTGTCTAATAGTAAGAGCCGACTAGTTGGTTTTAATTCGTACCTATCCTTTTCTATAAGTGGAGGGTGTTCCGTCGACCGTGTTAAGCGCGTAAGGCTCGTCCTTTGCCTGGTGTAGTAGGTAGTTTTTGATGATAAACGTGGGGCTTACGAAATTGCTACTTGCTCCGCTGTTAATTATGATTCTGGCGCTTACTTTGTTGATTTTGGCCGTAGTTACAAGGTGTTTCTAAAGATCTATTCCGGTAGGTATGGTTCCGTTCGCTGTTCTGATCGCCTGGTTTAGGGACTTAGACTTCGGCCCCTGCAAGGGTCCCGTTAGTTGCTGTGCAGGGCCGTCTAGTTTTTTAACTGTCCTTTTTTAGAACCTTAATAGCTCGACTGGGGCGTATCGTCGTAGAAGTCGCCGGTATCGCTATTAACTAGTAGGGAGTCTTCCGGCAGTTCTTCTACGAATCTATAGATTTCTTCCTTAGTAGGTATCCCCTAGTTATCCGTTCTACGTGTTCTTTTAGCGTTCTGCTTCTTTAGCTTACGTAGGAACCATCCTGTTACTAGTTTCTCACTTTAGTGGATTCGATAGTTATCGTTATAGCATGTAGTCCAACTAAGCGTTCCATGCTTAGGCTCTTTCTAGGCTGCTACTAACGCAGTTCGATCGGTAGTAGCGGCTTCCTTTCCCTTTTTTTTATTTCGCGGGTTCTACGGATAGCTATGTCCGGGTTCCTATTTGTTACCGCAGTAGATATAGAGGTTTTTGTTAAATCGTTCCTTCTGTTAGTCGGTCTACTTGTTATTAGCTTTTCGGTTGCCTTTTCCTTTCTTACTCTTGTCCTTGTTGTCCCGGGATAAGCTATCTAATTCTATGGCGTTACCTCCTTCTTAGGTGTGCCTAGGCCTCAGGGCTCGGGATGTATTAGCTTGTTTGTCCTAGCCACGTTGCAAGCGGCGTCGGTCCAATATAGTAGTAAGTTAGATTATTTTAGCAAGATTTTCGGGCTCCTTATAGTAGGTTATTGCTTCCTGAATTTCATCCTTTAGTCCTTAGGTATAGAACGTCCTAAGCGTGTAGTCGGTGTGGTATCTAGCTACGTATGCTGCGTTCTAGAAGTCTATAGTGTATTCTAGTACCGACTTCTTCTGTTTTAGGGTTTGAAGCGTTCTCGTAGCTTTGCGGGTTTTATCGATGTCCGCGAAAGCCTCCTTAAGGTATTTAACGAAAGTTCGATAGTTATTAAAGACCTCCTGAGTTCGATCGGTCTATTCCTATTGCTGTTTCTCCTGCCGTTCCCGTTTTATTGGGCGGAACTATTTTTCGGCTGCGCCGCGTAGGTAAGTGCTGGCGTATAGGACCTTTTCTTCGTTATCGGTGAATTGTCCGCGCGAGAAGTGGAGGTAGTCGTCCAACTGGGTTAGGAAATTCTGGGTCTTGTGTCGGTCTCTATAATAGAGATTAGGCTTCGGGACCTTGGCGTGGGACGTAGCCGGTGTAGCTGTGGGTGGGGCAGCAACGGGTGTAGGCGCAGGTTAAGCCGGTTAGGCCTCTTGTGGTAGAGCTGCCGGGTTTGTAGCTTCCTGCGCTGGGGGTCCCGTCTGCGGAGCTTGCCCCTGGTTAATGCGGGCTCGGAGGCGCGCGTTCTCCTGTATCTGATTATTTAGTTACGACTGGAGGTTGGCTATCTGCCCCTGTATGCCTTGTATTATGGCGAAGATATCGTCTAAGGTTATAGGGTTTCTCTGCTGCTGCTATTGCTGCTTCTAGGGAATACTGCTGCCGTCGTTTATTTCGACTGTCGATATCTTATCCTGTCTAGGTTAGATAGGACGGGGTGATACTTTACTAATTAATCTTGACTTAGAATTAATTCCTCCTTCCTTCTTGCAAGGATGGTGGTTAAAGTGTAACGAGGCCTCTTTAACCTAGGCGTTGGGATTACCTAGCGGGTGAATAGGTTCGAAGGGTTTACCTTAAAGGATAAGAAGTATAGGAGCTGAGAGATAAGTCACGTGAAGGATCGGGTGTAGGCGTGTTACTATTAACCTAGGAGTATAGATTGATACTTTGAGTTGACTACGAAGGTCCTATCTAGTGCTAGAGAGCGTGGTCTAAATATATGTAAGAGATGCTAATAATCTGGATCCTAATCCCTTGGATTAGAGGGGTTGGATTTGTGAGTTTTGGATCTGTATAGATCTAAGGTGGGTCCTGCACGTGACCCGGTGCCACTTTTCTGGCGACTAGCTTCTTGTAACCTAATAACCACCTTTCCTTTCGTAGGGCGAACGCGATAATTATCTTTACGATCGTCCGCTGTTCTTCCTTAGTATCGGTTTGTATCTTCTGTCCCTGC
>NW_022983706.1:0-5698 GCF_010093885.1 Aplosporella prunicola CBS 121167 | reverse complement strand
TGGTGTAGTTGGTTTATCACGTTCGACTGTAATGGAATTCAATGCCATCGAAAGGTCCCTAGTTCGATTCTGGGAGCGGAGACATTCTTTTTGCTCGTTGAGCCTTTGGCTAGTGGTTGGATCTTTTTGCGCTGGAAAATTCGCCGGGAGAGGCTTTTCTGCCGTCGGGAACGTGTGCGGGGCGATCCGAGGGATGGACCGTGCGAGTGGCCAAACCTCGGTTCAGGGCTGCGGCTATTTTGGCGAAGGAAGGTGGCACAGACTTAAGCAGCGGTTCTGGGTGGATGCTCAATTTTTGGACGAGATGGTGGTGGACACGTTAAACTGTTGGCGAGGAAGGTGCACTGTGCAGGTGGATATGGCTTTTTTGTGTGCTTGTTGGAGGCAAGAGAGGAGCATCTTGGCATGTGTCCGTGCCCAGTTGGGTAAAGACGCTGACAGCACGAGGCCGCCGACAAAATAAACGAGCATCGCCATACGTGCAACGTGACGATACGCTACTCGATGCTCTGGCCGAAAGACCCATTGTCAGTTGTAAACGTTGGAACAGCGTGTTGAGCCGCGATGGCAGCAAAGACAGCAAAAATAAAAAGCGGTTTGCCCACAGCCAATCGAAGACGGTGGGTGGGCAAAAAGATTGAACAGTCTGTGGACAGGTAGGGGATCGACTATAATCGAATGAGTCTATGCACCAGTTTGGAGGCGCTCGGATTCGAACTTACACCCTAGACCTCCCGCATTCGGCAGATGATGCAAAGCGGGCGCTCTACCACTGAGCCTGGTTTGAAAGTTAGGATCAGGTTGGAAATCAGGGAGTTCGGTGGGACGTACTACATGCCCGAGGGCTGACATTTGGTTGGCGTTCGAAGCAACTTTCAAAGCTTATAATGCGTTGGGCGAACGGGGCGTTGAGTGGGCGTGTCCATGTGGGGATGCTGAGGTGGGCGAAGTCACGACACGCATTTCGAAGCAAGAGAAGCGTGGACGGGCAAGCAGCGAATTGGCGCTTGCAAGAGCCCGCCGTCCCGACTTTCTCGAGACGCCAGAATTCTAACCTCTCACCATGAGCGTGCGCGCTCGCTGCGACAATGACGCACTTGGAGACGCGAGCCACGTAGTGACCACAGCCGGCGATCGGCTGTGCGCGGGCGCGGTAAACACGGGCCTGGCCGACGAACAGTCAAATCAAGGGCCTCTGCCATTGCTTGGGGGGCTGCAGCCTGACGCCCTCGACGACTCCGACGCCGACTTGAACCATCTGCGCGCATTGGTCTTCTGACCCTCAGGCAGGCACGCAGGGAGGAACTGCGCACTGCCTAACGCCTAGTCACGACTGGGTGGTTTCGGTGGTGCTGCTTGAGCTGACCGCCCGCCTGAGCACCACCACCGCGGCCCGCCGACGAGGCGCAGAACGTCACCCAGCAGCTGGAACAGCTCAGCGCTCGGCTGGAGGATCGAGCCTTGCCCGTATCTTGACGTTGGTCGCAGGTAGAAGAGCGCTGGTGAAATGGCGAGAGACACTGGCAGACATCACCACCATCATCACCACCACAGCTCTTCTGCGCACGAGAAGCACGACCACCGCCCGCGACGAAGACGCACCACCACGGAAGCAGCGGCAACGACCTCCCATACCCAGGCTGATGCGCCAGACCTCACCGGCCTGAGACGCGCGCGCACGGCGTATTACACCGACTCTGCGGGACAGAATCGACCTCCGAGAACTTCCACGAAGACGACAACGGCAACGACAGCACGGATGGCGCAGGACGCGGAACCGCGGTTGCGGAGAACCTCAAGGTGGCATGGTGGCAGCTCGCTTGGGCACGGCAGTAAGCGGCATGGTAGCGAAAAGCATAGCAGCAGCCGGAGGCAGGACGATGCCGATGATAATGTGGTGTATGTCTACCGAGAGAGGGACAGCAGGGGCCACGGGAGGAATGCCAGGGAGGGGACAGCTTCAAGGCAGCCGTCGGTGAGCGCGCGGCAGAGTGTTAGGCCGTCACGCTCGGCGACGCAGCGGACGAGTCGGACGGCGGCAGCGTCCCCGGAGGCACCACAAAGGAGGACGGAGTCGGTTCGTCATGCCAGGAGGCCTTCGCGTGCGGAACCGGTGCGGGAGCCTGTTGTTGCTTCTAGCGCTTCTGTTCGTCAGGCGGAGGCTCCTAAAGTGAGCAGGTATGTCACGTCGATCTCTTTGCCAGGATTTCTGTTAACGAAAAGCAGGTCGGCCTCCGTACGCACTTCGTCACGCCCGGTCATGATGACCCGGCCGTCTTTGCGGAGAAGCAACACTGTAAAAGCTCGGAGCCCTGAACGAGTGGACTCAGCACACGGTTCCCCAGATCAGGCACCTTCAGTAGCAGTGAAGACAACTACATCAACATCACCTTCCAAAGAGCGGAGAGCTAGTGGACTGATGGGCCTGTTTCGCCACGTACCGGCTCCGGCCCCAGCTCCGGAAAAGAAGTGAGCCTCCATCTCAGTCCGTCAACTCTAAAGCTAACCTTCATTATCAGGTATGACTGCATCATCTGCATGGATGAGGTTTCTGCGTCCCGGTGCCCGAAACTAGCCTGTGGTCACAACATGTGTCATTCCTGCATCAAACGCCAGTTTGTCCTTTCCGTCAAGGATCCCCAACACATGCCACCAACCTGCTGCAGCTCCGCGCACATCCCCCTCAAGCACGTGGAACGTCTGCTGGACACGAAGTTCAAGATCATCTGGAACAAAAAGTACCAAGAATACACCACCAAGAACCGGATCTACTGTCCCACGAAAGGCTGCGGCGAATGGATCAAGCCCTCGCACATGCACATGGATCCCTCGGTCGGCCGCAAATACGGCAAATGCGTGCGCTGCAAGACCAAAGTCTGCGTGCTCTGCAACGCCAAATGGCATGGCAACAAAGAATGCCCGAAGGACGAAGAGACGCAACGCTTCGCGGACATGGCCAAGCAAGCCGGCTGGCAACGCTGCTATAACTGCAAGGCGATGGTCGAGCTCAAGGAAGGCTGCAACCACATGACATGCCGCTGCACGGCGCAGTTCTGCATGCTGTGCGGCCTGCAATGGAAGACGTGCGAGTGCCCCTGGTTCAACTACGCCAACGTAGACGACGGCGACCGCATCTTCGAGATGCGCGTCCCCCAGGCCCGCAACATCATCCTCGAAGCCTTCAACGCGGCGCGCCGCCCCGCGGCTGCTGTCCTGCGCGGCCAAGACCCCGAAGACATCATCATCGCGCCATTCCCCGACGCGTATCCCGCCCCACCCGTCCGCAGGAATCACCTCGTCTACCAAAACGACCTGAGAACCGGCCTGCGCGCCCGCACGCCACAGCCCCCGCCGGCAGCACCTGCACCCGCACCCGCCGAAGACGACGAAGACGAGCGCCTCGCGCGCCGCCTCCAGCGCCAACTCCTCGTCGACACGGCCAACGAAGCCATGGCGCGCAGACGCCGCTCCCGTGCCCATCAGCCCCCACCCCCGCCGCCTAGAGAACACTCCCCCGAAATCGAGGTCGAGGTCCTGGGCATCGGCAACGCGGCCGGGCACCACATGAACGATTTCGCGGTGCCGGCGCAACCGGCTAGGCCGCGGCGTGCGCGCGCGCGCGCGAGGGAGCGCGAGCGCGGACATGCGCGTGCTGCGGCTTCTGCTGCCGGTGGTAGTGGAGGCGAGAGCGGGAGCGGTGCTGCTGCTGCCCGTGCGCCTGCGCCTGCTCCTGCTCCTGCTCCTGCTGCGCCGGCGGCGCCAGAGGCCGAAGCCTCGGTTATGGCGGGCTTGTTTGAGGGCGATGGCAGCGGGCGCCGTACTGGGCCGGGGAATAACAGGGTCGGGGCTTGGTTGAGCTGGGTGCAGGATGATCCGGCGGAGGTGGAGGGTAGGAACCAGTGGCGGAGGAGACGGTCGTCGGGGGGACAGTAGGTCGGTTTGGTTTGGTTTGTTGGTTGGTGTGGGGAGGGGAGAGGGGTGATGATGTTATGATTGTTGGATGATTGATGGATGATTGATGATGATGGTGGCTAATAGGACACGAGGTTATGACTGATTGACTGATTGATTGTTTGGTTGTTTATCTGTTCTCTTGTTTGTTTGAGCGAGCGAGCAAGCAAGCACTGTAATGAGGGTAGAGTTGTCGATACCCAACACTGATGTCTTTTTTCTTTGTTATGGTCTTTATGTATCTAGTTTTTGCGGTTTCCAGATAGCGAGTGTGAGTTAGTTGTGTTGTGTTGTGGTTTGTATCTAGGCTTTTAGGTTGGGCTTTGATCGGCTTTTGCGCTTTACTTGCTTGTGTTTGTGTGGGGGTTTGTGCTCCTGCAGCTGCTCTTGTGGGATTCTTTTGGGTGCTTGCGCTGTTGCCTTCTTTCCTGGCCGGGGTTGGCTCTTCACTTCACCTCTCTTCGTTTGTCAGAAGGCCTTCTTGGCCTTTCTCTTCCACTCGACCTTCTTCGTCGAGCTAGCCTTCTTTGTCAACCCAACCTTCTCGTCAGCTTGAATTTGTTCCCTAACCTTTACTACTTCGTCGGCCTAGGCCTCTTCATCAGCTTGACGCTCGATCTTGTCCTGGCGTCCTTCGTCTTTTCGGCCTTTCTCGTCGACCGGCATTTCCATCATCGACACAACTTCAAGTCGCCTTAACCTGACCTTCTTCTACCTGGGATTCTTCCTCGACCTGACCTTCTCGGATTTGGCCTTCCGCGACCTGATTCTCTTCGTCGGCCCTCGTTCCCTAACCTGGCTTTCTTCAGCGGCCTTGCCTTCTCCTTCACCCTGGGCTTTCTTGTCGCTGTGCCGACCTCGACTTGACCTTCCCTGCTCGACTTTCTCCGGTCACTCTCTCTAAAGATAACTACCTAGACTCTCCGTCTGCCTTCACCTTCTCGATGCTCTACTAGGATAACGGCGTTCACTATGGCTGAGCTGAGCCGCCCGGGAGTAGACATGGTTTCATCTGAGAAGATCGATTTCCGGGGCTTGGGTCTGGACCAAGAAGTCCAACAACGCTTCAAGGAACTCACGGAGCTTGATTCATACCAACTTGACGGTTATATTACTGGTGTTGCCACAGTTGAACCACCGCTTTACCGCATGACTTCTACAGGGATTTCTCCGTCACTGCAGTTTGTGGAACTGGATTCCGATCACAACCATGGTGAATACCGTATGGACGTGCTCTATGAAGATGGTTTGGTAGCAAACATTTTTTTAGGGGTAACCTCACGCGGTACTCTTCAGGTCCATAAGAATCTTGAGCGTAAGCGGTCTGCAGAGGAGATCAAGTCATTGGCCAACAAGCCCGTTCCCGTTTCTGTTGCTGGTGATATTAGACGGGCAATCCTGGTCCACTACAACGCACTCTGTGACCGAGTGGACGAAATTAATGCACTGCGTTCGGCAAGATACAAAGCCGTCCATGAAGCCAGTACGAAGAATGTCCTACTGGTCAGAGAACTACCTTCAGAGTTGAAATTGACTAAGGAGGATAAGAAGGTATGCTCCCCATTCAAAAACTTAAAAAAAAAAAAAAAAAGAGCAGTACTGACACGGATTAAAGCAATTTCTTTCCGTCCATTCTCATGTTCTGGATCCGTCGGATTCACAAAAGACTCGTGAGTCGCCCTCAAGATATCATTACTTATTGTCAGCCAGGATCACTCCGATAACTCTCGTTTTTTCAGCCTTATTA
>NW_022983705.1:0-5711 GCF_010093885.1 Aplosporella prunicola CBS 121167 | reverse complement strand
AAAAAAAAAAAAAAAAAATCAAGGTATGAACTCCTAGGGTGCTAGGGCAAAAACCTGGCTACACACGCCACGCTACGCAAACGCCACAACTGTGCATATGTAGTACAAGGTAGTTGCTGGCCTCTTTTTTTGGCAACTGACAGGCACGGGAAGGCCGACGGCTATGGGCCAGTGACGGAGCAGGCAGCAGCGAAGCCGAACCGCGGCCTGGCGGGCGGGCGTCGCGACAAATCTCGGTTGCGCGATTGATCTCCGGGCACGGTGGGGGCGCGTGTTTGGCCGCCCACTCGTCGAAGCTACTCGAACAGAGTAATCCGCACGGGATATAGGGCCACGGTACATGGCACCTTAGCGGCGGTGGGGAAGGATTGTTTTGGCGAGAGGGTGGCCATGATGCGGGATTGGCCTGGGGGGCCTGCTGTTATATTATGATTGCTGTTATGATTGCGAGGAGGCGCGGGTGGATTGATAGGTGCGAGGAACTAGGAGGTGCGGATAGGGAGATCCGAGAGGGGCGATCTCCGGTTGATGATGCAATGCCTGACGAGGCGGTCTGGAGGGGCTGAAGGAAGCGTGTCGAGGGAGTGCGAGGCTTGGCTTATGGTGGTGGTTGCTGTGGTTGTTGTGGTAGTAGGTAGGTAACTAGGTACCTACGGGTCAGCAGTGGCAGGGAGAGCGGGAGAGCGGGAGAAGGAGAGATTGAGAGAATGGAAAGACAGTCGGTGTCGAGAGAGAGAACGCGCGCGCGACAAAACGAAACGGCGGCTCGGGCGCGCGGCGCACAGAAATAGGCATGGTGGCAGGCTTTTGTTTCGCTTTTTTGGGAAGAAAAGAGGATTCGAATCAGCCTTCAGCCTTCATTAAAGTCGGGCCAGCCACTGACGCTGCGCGAGATGGCTGTCTGGGAGGCCTGGGCACGGACGCCAGGCGGGAAGGGCGCGACCTTCGGGGCTCTTGGCAGGATGACGACCGGCCTTGGTTCGACGTCTGGTGTCTGGTGTGAGAGTGTGCTTTGGGGGGGAGCATTATTTTAATAAACAACAACGGGCTTGGAGGCAGGCAACCAACCAACCATGTGGACGGCCGTCGCTCCGTAGTGCAGCGGCAGGGCGCCCACCCCCTCTCTCCTCTCTCGTCGCGCACTCGGACTTTGCCAGTGCCCAGTCTGGGGCGGCCTGACGGAACCGTTGAAGCTTGCGACTGGTCAGACGCGTCCGCTTTCGTCCAGAGCATGTAGTAGATCGACTTCGCGTCCCAGTAGCGTGGCAAGTTGGCCGTATTCGCTTTATGGGCCCGCCGCATGGGCAAAGAAAGAAAACGGAGCGGAGATTTGGCCCTTTCGCTGTCTCCTCGTCCCCCCCCCTCTTCATAACTCTCCGAGGCCCGCGCGCGCGCGTCCCGGGCGACGACAATCATGACGAGGCCATGACGAATGTTCCGCGCGCGGCCACAAGCACGTTGCGTGAAGAGGGTTAATTACACAACCCAGACGGAGATGATCTCGACATTATTCGGAGTCGGAAATGGCGAGCGACTCGACTCCGATGGACCGGGTTCCTAGCAGACAGACCAGACCGAGAGGTGATCAGCTCAGCAGCCGCGACAGGGGCAGTCAAGCCCCCACTGAAACGGAACAGATCCACGATTTGCGCAGCGCCGATCCTGAAACAAATAAAGGACCGGCAGCTGGCGAGAGAGAGCGAGAGCGAGAAGAGAGCATCGTGTTTCTATTCTGGGGTACAGTACACACACGACTAGTCACGCACACACGCTGGACAGTGCTAAGATTGTTCTTGAAACGCAGACGAGCAAGAGCAGGAAAAAAAAAAAAAAGGACGCCAAGCTAGGGGGGGGCAAGGCTCATCGAGATATCCTATGTAGCGTGCGTAGCTGCGTAGCTAGAGGTAAATAGTCGACAATGACCCATGACGGAAAAGGGGCGTGTTCGAGGCCGCCTTACCGCAAGCAGCGGGGGCAGGCCCGGGATTGGCGGGAGGGATCACGATGGTGCAGAGGGAATCATGGAAGAAGGAGGTTATGCCGTGCGCAACGGGGCAGTGCACCGCTGTCGTGCAGCGTCTCTTGTCAGTCAACTCGTGACTCCTGGGCCCGTCGCGACTGCCCGTGGCACAAGGGCCAATCTCTCTCCTGCACCGTGGCTGCTCTGCTCGCGCCGCTGTGAGTGGTGGGAGCTTCCGCAATCCACAGATCCTCGCGCTGGCGTGGTCCATCCGCTTCGCGACCGTTGAGCAGAGATCCTTCCTCACTCCGAAGCCGACAGCCTAACTCTCCACCACCTCCGCCGCTCACAAACGCTCCTTCACGACACCATCCCTCCCCCTCCCCCCTCCGACCCCCTCCCTCTCCTCCCGCGCCCTCCCCCACCGTTACATGTCGGCCGCCCGTCTCTCAGCGCTCGACTTTCGCTCGTTCTCCTCGTCGTAATTACCTTAATTCTTTTGCCTGGTCCTGTGCGCGCCCGTCCAAAGCTGCTGGATCCGCGCCCGCTTTCGACATTTTGCCAACCCTCTGGCACCGCTTCCCCTAAACCCAATCTCCTTTGAAACTTTCGACTTCGATGGCTCCCTCCACTCCTCGTCTGAGGATCCTGTCAGGTACGTCCCGTCGCTCCGTTTTTACTTTTGGCTTTGCTTCGACGACCCGCGAGCTGACTCTCTCTCTCTGCCTGCAGTCGGCGGCAATGCCGTGTCGGCTTTCCTCTCCTGGCGTCTCCAGGCCACTAACGCCTGCGACGTCACCCTTGTCTGGAAGTCGGGCTTTGAGAACGTGGCGCAATATGGCATTTCGATGAAGTACGTGGTGCAGTACCGCCTTTGCCGCTGCCGGTTTGGCGTTTAACACTTTTGGTTTCCAGGTCCAAGCAGTACGGCAACGAACGGTTCAAGCCTCACGCAGGTACGTCCCATGAGGAGGCGCTGTTTCACTCTTTCATGCACGCAGGTCTCTGACGTCCAGCACAGTCGTCCGCTCGCCCGAAGATGCGGCGCAAGCCTCGAAAGCCCCGTTCGACTACGTCCTTCTTTGCGTCAAGGCCCTTCCTGACGTCTATGACATTGCGTCTGTCATCGAGTCCGTCGTTTCCCCGCAGCACACATGCATTCTCATGAACACCACCCACAACATCGGCGTCGAGTCGTACCTTGAGCAGCGCTTCCCCACCAATGTCGTCCTGTCACTCGTTTCGGGCGCTGAGATCACCCAATTGGGTGCCAGCGAGTTTGAGCACCAGGACGCTTCTGATATCTGGGTGGGTGCTGCAAACGAGAACCCGGCAATTCCCGGATCCATCCAGACAGACATGGCCGAGGCGCTGGCGATGACGCTTAGCTCGGGACAGGTGGACTGCAAGGTGTCGAAGAACATCCGGCAACAGCAGTACGAGCGGATGATTGGGTAAGGACACCTCGCACCCAGACATTTCCTTGCAGCTGCTAACTGTATGCGAAGAAACATTGCTTTCCATCCCGCGAGCGTCCTCTTCGAGAACGCCAACCACGCTGAGCTCATTGAGAAGGTGGGCGTGCGTTCGCTGATCTCAGGGGTGATCGATGAGCTCCTGCAGATCGCAACGGCGCAAGGTTGTAGCTTCCCCTCCGATTTCAAGGATACGACGATCGCAGCAATGGCCCGCCCGCAGGAGACGAACAGCATTATGTACCAGGACTTTGCCGCGAAGCGTCCGATGGAGGTGGAGACTTACCTTGGTTCGCCGCTGAAGCTTGCTCAGGAAGCGAACGTTGCAGTGCCCAGGATTGAGACTGTGTACGCCATGCTGCACCACGTTAACATTGTCAACCAGCAAAGGCCTGCTGCCGCTGCCCCGATGTCGCCCCAGGCGGGTGGCCCTCCGCGCATGACTGGACCGATGCCCCGCGGACCGCCTGCGAACGGCATGCCGATGAAGAACGGCATGCGCTCCAGTAGCAGGGCGCCCTCAATGACTGGACAAGGTCCTCCACCGATGATGAGGAGAGGCCCGCCCCCGCCGAACGGTTACCCACAAAGGCCCCAGCCCGGCCCCCACGGACCGCCCATGAACAGACGCCCGTCGCTCGAGGGTAATGACCTTGAGGAGTTTAGCCACTTGATGCTGTACGATGCGGTTCCGGAGGACGGTGCTGAGATTCCCAACGGCCTCGTTCCCAACGGTGTTTACCCCGACAGTGCGCCGGCCTCGTCGACCGATTTGGCCCTGAGGGAACGTGAACTTGCGTTGAGGCAGAAGGAACTCGCCTTGAGGGAGCAGGAGTTCAGGATGCGTGGTCCTCCCGGACCCCCTGGCCCGCGTAGGCCTATGCCTCCGGCTTCGGTCGCCGGCGACTATGACGAGGAGGATGGCGACTTCTTTGACCCGATGGCTCCCCGCGCCCCTATGGTTGACCCTGAAAACTTTGACATGATGAGTATCACTTCTCGTCGCACCCGCAAAGCACCCAGCGCGCAGCAACTGCGCAAGAACCCCGAGATGGGCGGCAACGGCCCGCAGTCGCGCTCCAGGAGCGCATTCGGAAGGCCCATGATGGGTAACAAGAGGACTTCGGCGAGACTGATGAACGACGTGCCAGGCCTCCATGACTCTCTCATGAACAACGCTCTTTTGGGATACTCTTCTGATCGCTACGGAAACGTTGACCGCGCAAACATGGGTCAACAGTCGAGGACGAACTCGCTGACCGCAGCTCGTTTGGACGAGATGGCCGGCCCCGGCTACGGCGCCTACCCAATGCCACGCAGAGCTAGTCAATCACCTGGTAACCCACTCAGTCCGGGCCGTGGAAGGCCTTCGCCTCCTGGTGGCTATCCTCCGTACGCTAACGGACCGCAGCCCAACGGTAGGCCGTCTCCCCCGGGCATGAAGCAGCCAGTCCCCCGTCATCCGCCGGGACATGGCAACGCAGTGGCACCGCAGGCGGTTGAGCAACACGCAGGTGTAAGCAACCAATACCCGCCCAGAAAAGGCCCTCAAGTTCGCAGTCTGACTGGAAGTGCGAGCGCTAGCGCGGAGAGTGGTGATAGCGGCGCCAGCGCTCTTGTAGATTCTGAACCCTCCGCGGCCAGCAGTCAAAGCAGCCTGGGACCGCATGCCCCTATTGGCGTTCGGTAGAGGAGGGCCTTGTTCGCTTCGGTTTGGGTGATCTTGCGGCATTCAACTTGGCGTATCGGCGCAGTTCTGGTTCAGCAATGTTTTAAATTTTGCCGTCCTCGACAACGCAGCAAACCAACTTCGGATCAAGTGTCTACGTCTCCTGCTTTTGAGGGACGTTTGGACGTCGCGCCTTGCGTATGCATGCGCGTGACACACTCCTGAATGGAGATCGAAAGTCGAAGCAGCTCTTATCGCGAGCATCGTTCCTTTGTCCATAGTCGAGCCCGTCTTCTTACGGCTCAACGGCGGTTTTCTTTTCTTTAATGACCTGGATAGAAGGGCGGGACTGGATCGGGCACAACACTTCTGCACATGCGCAACACACTGCACACATTCGTTCCCTACGAAACATCTGGATTTCCTTTCGTCTCCTTTTTCCCCTTCTGCACACGTACATACACGGGCGGATCGGTGCCGCCGATTGTTTCTGAGAGTGGCTTGCAGCAGCACGCCCACTAATCTTCTTTTTACTCTCTTGCATGGGGCGTGTGGTTGTCGACGGACTTGGGTCTTTCTTTCACTTTTTACTTTTTTTTTTTTTTTT
>NW_022983704.1:2625-3801 GCF_010093885.1 Aplosporella prunicola CBS 121167 | reverse complement strand
AAAAAATTACAGTGTATACTGCAGGAGGGAAACTAGTCCCCTCTCAGGACTAGTCTCTAATTCTATTAATCTTTAGGGTTTTTACCAAAAGTTTCATTTTGTTCTTTACGTACAGCTTCATCTATTTCCTCTCGTAGTTTTAATTTTTCTTCTAAAACATCCCCTTCATCACCAGAGTTTATAGAAGATAATACAGAATATGAAGAACAGGAATCATAATTTTCTTCAGATTCTTGTTTTAAGGCGGGACTTTCTTCAGATTCTTGTTTTAAGGCGGGTCTTTCTTCAGATTCTTGTTTTAAGGCGGGTCTTTCTTCAGATTCTTGAGCTAAACTCATAGCTAATCTTCTATCTTCTTCTGCATAATCTTGAGCTAACCTCATAGCGAATTCTCTATCTTTTTCTTCTTGTTCTTCTCGCATTGCTTTTATTGGATCTCAAGGTTCCTCTATTCGATTACGTTTTTTTTCTTGCTCATAAACTTCAGCTTCTGTAGCTTTACGTTTACCTTTATCTACTTTAGAAGGTCCATTATCCTCAGTAATATTTTCATCTTCTTTATCCTCCCCTTGGCCTGGCGCCCTGCTTCAGGCAGGGGCAGATGCAGTAATATTTTCATCTTCTTTATCCGTAGTAGTACTTTCATCATCGGATGAAATAACTATAGGAGAGGAAGGATTATTACCTGAATCTCCCATTGTCTCTTTATAAGAGGAAAACAACAAATAAAACAGAGTAAAAATACCATTTATCAAGTCCTCAAGCAATGCTCTACCATCAATATACCCATATTCTCTACCATCCAAAAAAGACAGAAAATCTCGTAAACCATATCCTAAATAAATACATATTAAATAAATAAATATCACAAGAACTAATATAATAGCTATTATATAAAATACTGTTCTATATTGTCTAAGGGATTTGGCTAAAAAAAATATTATGCTAAATAAACCTAAAGCCCCAATAATAAATAAAATACACACGAAGTCCATATATTGTTTTTTAAATAAATAGATAATATGTTATAATATTAGTGTTCTTACCGCCCCGACCTCCCCGGTAAATAGTAGATAACAACCCTATAAATATACTTTATTTTCCTTTCATGTATGAAATAATTACTTAATATCTATACCAATATTGCAATCTGTATACATCATTGTGTGTTATCTC
>NW_022983704.1:0-1165 GCF_010093885.1 Aplosporella prunicola CBS 121167 | reverse complement strand
CATAAGGCTAATATATTTATATATATATTTTTATAAACATTTTTATATATTTTTTTTTACATATATAAAAAAAATGAACGGACAACAAAGATTATTGTTCGCTTAATCAAGTTAGGAATTTTTCCAGGGAGACTGATTCTACCACGATTGGCATAGAACTGTGTAAGATTCCGCAGATTTCGCTACATTGACCGTAGAATGTACCTTCTCTGTTAATAAGTACAGATACTTGGTTCAGTCTTCCTGGATAAGCGTCACATTTTATACCTAAGGCAGGCACAGCAAAGGAATGAATGACATCGGCAGCAGTTATAATAAATCTAACATGAGTTAACTCTGGTACGATTACTCTGTTATCTACCTCTAACATTCTTAAAGCACCATCTTCTAAATCAGATTCTGGTACTAGGTACGAATCAAATTCTATGAATTCATCGTCTTGATCTAGGAAATCCGGGTATTGGTAACTTCAATATCATTGGTGCAGGGTAAAATTACCCTGATCGACTGTACATTAAGCATCAGATATACTGACACCCACAAGTGACCCAGTCTGTTGCAATAAATAAAAAGAAATAAACTATTTACTGACAGTCTTGTATTATTATCTGTCACCGACCAGTCGGTGTGATATTGAATGTGATAATAATATTTTAACTGTTTTCACTCGTGTCGCCAGAGAAAAGACTTAATCTTTTCTCTAAGAATTCTGTCGAAAACTTAGAAATAAATCCACTGTTTATCTCACGACTATCGCATATATGTGAAAGGGTTAGAAGAACTTTAATATTATAAAGAATTAACTAAAGTATATACTTTCTATAGTCCTAATTTATAGTGCATAGATGTATGTAAATAAGGTAAAATTAGCTCCCTTAACTTAGGGACTGAGCTTCCTTTAATATAAATATTACAATTACCCGAAGGCTTTAGTGTTTGAATAGTACAATCTAAACCAAATTTACTTTGAAGAACTTTGACTAAAAATTCTACTTCTTTTAAATTGAAACTATTTGTAGCTATTCTTACTCCAGGTTTAGCTCAACCTCCGTCATCTGAAATTCAGATAGCTAATGCTAAGGGTGTTATGTATTTAACTAAATCTACGTTAATATATTTTACTCCTTTCTTGTAAAACATTTTATGGATTCAATTAAAACTTCTA
>NW_022983703.1:0-5834 GCF_010093885.1 Aplosporella prunicola CBS 121167 | reverse complement strand
TTTTTTTATTTTTTTATTTTTTTTTATTTTTTTTTGAGAAAGTTGCTGCCAATATTACGAACGTATTCACGATAATAGACCTAGACGCTCTGTTTCAGGGCTTTATGAACTACATTAAAGACTTGGCTACGGCTATCTAAAAGTGGATTCGTACTCGTCTATGGGAAACGGCGTTTATCATCCTAAGCATATTCATCATCATCTTCGCCCTTACCATCATGCCTTACGTCCCGGAAGCTACTGACTTTACTGCTGTTAGCTCTATTGCTGGTAAGTCATCTGCAAGTTACACAAGAAGGAAAAAAAAAAAAAAAAAAAAAAAAAAAAAAAAAAAAAAAAAAAAAAAAACAACTATTTTAAAGGTCATACGATTAACCGAGGAGCTCAGGCACTACCGCCGCAGCTATAAAGTTAGCTGTCTCACCCGTGGTCGCTAGCAGCACTTCTACCATCTTTTAGAGCGCTGTAATGGGCGGTTATAGTCTCCCGATTGTGGTTGGATCCGTACAGGCGACTGCTGCTACTGGGCTCGCTACAGTGGCTCTAAATTGATTTTTCCGTGGCAACAAAGGCGACTCCGGTGATAAGGATAAGGGCACTTAAATTGAAGGAGGACTATTTTTTTGAAAGTATATATGCAAAATCCTCTAACGAGAGATTCGTTGCGACAGGGGAGCAGCCACTTAGTAGATTTAAGGGATGACCTAAGCCAGCAGTGATAAACTAAATAACAGAAAATGAGTTTGCTGAACCAAATAGGCAACTACACGGGGCTAGTCGTCTGGTCGGGCCAATTAGAAGTCACTTCGCAAACGATTAGTTATGCACCATTAGTGCGTGCTTATTCCACCGGATTGGTCATCTAAATTGGTGTTTGTTGGATTGAATGGTTGAAACCGTGCGAGTGAAAAGGTAACGCGGCTTGATTTTGAAAGAGTGTCTGGCAGCGAGCTTTATATACATGAAGAGGTGGAGCAGTCATGTGCTCGCTTATAGAAAGTAATAGGGGAGTAGCGGGGTGTTGAAACAACGAAAAAGCAAAGTGAATATAGAGAATAATGCATGAAGAAATTTGGTCTGATAGTCCAACATCTAGCTTTCGCGTCACTTCCTTGCCTTCTTAATCTTTTCCGGTTTCCCGTCATAACATCTACTGCTTATACCCTCGTCTCCCTATCTATGTCTCTGCGGCGCTAGCACGCGCACGGAGGTCTAACACATTTAGCCGCTGCGGTCGCCGAACTGTGTGGGATTCTAGGTCTGTAGAGCTGATGTGCGGGACGTGGTGCGTGCGTGCTTGTATGTGTGCGGGCGGGAAAACGCTGATGTTCATGAGTGCGGTGGCGGAAGCAACGAAGCGTAGAAGTAGCGGAACAGTAGGGGGTGCAAGAAACCGTGAGGATGACTTGATTTGAAGGTGTTGGTGTGGATTTATCGGTTTTTGAGCAGCGCTGGTGGCGCTGCGGTGCGCTACGAGCTAGCTACCCGGCGAACGCCCACGACCTTATCCCTACGGCAGCTTTCGTGCATGTCTTCGCCCACCACATGTTTCTCTGCCATTTCAACTATGGTTCCTCCGTTCTTCACTGCTACCCCTATCGCAATCAAAAGCAACAGCAACATTACCCAATGTTGACTAGTGCGAGAAAGCTGGATACTGCTGTCGCATTGAATTGGGTGAAACTGCCTGCTTGAATACATTTTTTCTCTTGGTAGAAAGGTGGTTATCGTTGCCCTAATAGAAGAGAATGGTGTGACGTTGAAAAAGCAAAATAATGGCAGGGTCGATGATAAGCGAAACAACATGGTTATGGCGGTGATGGTTGGCAGTACTATTAGCTATATGCATCACTCAACAGCTGTTGACATGTTGGGTGAAACCGTGTGAGTGAAAACGAGAACACGGCTTGATTGTTAATATTAGAAGCCTTGGTATTTCCTAAAAGCTTTTATCCACAGAACTCGTCCCTTCGGACAGAAGTTCTACAAGAATATCTGTAGATGTAAACGTTCTAGTAAATATTACGCTTAGGAAAAAAAAAACAAGGACGTTCATTCTCAAGTCTCTTTACTATAAAATTCGACTTATCTAATAGTGTAAGTGTGACTGGCAGCGAGTCTTTTATGTACAAATATTATGTAGCAGTTATGTGCTCGCATGAAGGTGTCAGGGGGTAGTAGGGTGTAGCTCTTCCCAGGTAGGATAATAAGCCACCAATGATGCTCTATAGGGTGGGTAAGTCTAGTTTCTATTATCTAGGAACCACATGAAAGCGTTTGAATAAGAGTACTGTGTTATCACTTCCGCTTTTTCGTGCAGAATCATGGATATATGTAAGCTTTCCGAGCCCTAAAACAGATCTTACGCAAATGGTAGAGTGTGAACTCACGTTTATAGGATAATTCGGTTGGAAATATACTTCCAGAACGCGGTTTACTTACCGCATGTGAGTATGTAAGCCGTAGTTAGGAAAGAAGATTGGTTAGGCCTCGACCCGCCAATTTATTCAGTCACTGTTAGTATTACGCCCACAGCCACAAGGCCACACCTATTAGTTCCAGTAAAAATTTACGTGAACTGAACATCACAAACAATTACACTAGTTGTCGATGAGTCTTTGCCGGACGTCCCTGTCACCTGGTAAAAACATTCAATGGCATCCGAGCCTGTACCGCGCTAGCCGAGCACTTCAATCCTGGGAACCCCCGCCTAACCTCAAAGGTTCCCATTTGGCGATCCGCATTCACACTTGCACCCGTACCCCTTCCGGCACCCCTTCCCTGCGCGTGCTTGCGCGCGCTCGTGTCATGTGTCTATTCGCTAACTTTATGATTGTGTTGAGCACAGTAACCTCTAGCTGCCGCAGCTTCGTCCCTACAACCTTGTTCACTTTTAACACTAAAAATTTATCGCACGAATAAGATGTCTCCACGACAAGGCTTACAAGAATGACAACGCACTCATGCATATACTAGATAGGAAGGTGATAATGTCGTCTAGACTCAATAAATATTTATATCGCTCAGTAAATCTATAGCGCTCTAATCAATCTCCCAAACACTGTTAGTCAACTCATAGAAATAACAGTACGTGTTGAGATAGCAGACATAATAGGGTCTTAAATCGTAAGGTATCTGATCATATTTGCCTTCAAGCCTTAGCTAATCGATCTATTGAGTTGCTTGTTCACAAGATGACTCGGCCTGGACCAAAAAAGGAATTTTATGCTGTTGCGGATAGCCCATATTTGGATATACCGACTATTTTTTCATCTTGGTAAGCTTAGCAACCATATTAATTGAAACAGTTGGCAATTTACTCAATGTTAATCTAAACAGGGGTAGTGTACATCCACTGGTTACTGGCTGCAGAAGTGTTCATCAAGGATTCCCAACTCTCGAAGAAGCCAAACAATATATGCGGAAGAAAGGGATTGAAAGTTTTAAGGAGTGTATCCAAGAAGGAGCAGGAAACACGACTCCGATTCGCGGGCAGGAATGCTATTTTGCGGTGGCAAATGGAGTCCGGCCAGGAATATATCGAAATTACTTGTATGCCGCTTCCACTACACGGTTAAAGATGATTCTAATATGGACAGCGGAGATGATGGTGCAAAAATTCCGGCTGATAAGCACCCAGGGGCTTGTCATAAAAGTTTTAGAACAAAAGCACAAGCAGAAGCTTTTATTGAAGACTGGAAATCTATGTTTGCTGAGATATGCAAACAGAAGATTAGGTCAGAACTAGATCGCGGTGTAAGGCCTGTCGATATTGGGATAGCTCAGAAGCCGATCTTGACACTGTTGAATAAACAAAGCGATGTGGAGGAGGCTATAAATCGGTTAGAGCAACTTAACCTAGCTCAATAATAATTTAGCCCCATTACTGCTTCTTCGTTTCAATGTGTACAAAAACAATGCGAAGCCATAATAGAAATACAACTTAATGGTTCGCGTGTATAGTGAAACCGTGTGAGTGAGAAGAGAACGCGGCTTGATTGTAAAAGAGTAGCTGCGAGCTTTATATACGCAGGAGCGAAGCAGCCATGTGCTCGCTTGAATAATATAGCAGGGAGGATAACATGGTGTGGAAACAACCAAAAAGCAAAAGCAAATATATAGACTATGCGAAGATAGAGTGGCTTGATAGTAGAATAAGCTGGCCTGATATCCAATAACTATCAATACCGGCATGGAACTTGCGGTAGAGAAAACCCTCAAAGACGAGAACCTAAGCCTAGCGTCCTACATAATTTACAGCGATTCCAAGGCAGCCCTACAAGCACTAGCAAGTCTATATAAACGGCGACCAGGTCAAGACATAGTCCAATCCATCATAGAAACAGCCTAGTATATTAGAGACAACTATCATATTAGTTTCTCTCTTCAATAAGTTCCAGGCCACAGTAGGATTAAAGGGAATAAAGAAGCAGATAAACTAGCTATCAACCATCACTACCTAAGTCACGTGATTTACTTATTTTTTATCGCACCATTACAACAGACCCCGGCTACTCTCCACAGGACTATCCTCCTATGTCGCTTATTACGTAGCACTTTCAGGAGGACTAATATCTAGTCTAGATAAGATAGTATTAATTAAGGGACAAGCGGCGTCCATTCTTTCTCGCGCCCTTTAATAGTTATTAGTCCGGCTATCGCCTCCAGTATACTCTATATTTATTTATAACTTATTTGGCTACTTTCATACCCTTATTTTACCTACTATTACCTCCAGCACCTATTAGTATAGCTTTAGCCCTAACGGTCTATTCCGTTCATCCTCTACACTATAGTAGAACATGCGAAAAAGATAATAACCTGTGAAGCTGGCGCGAGGAACTGGATGCTGCTTGTCCTTCTAGGTTACTGCCACCTATGGAGGTATAGAAGCTACTGTCTAGAAGAACACATTTTCTCTGGGTTTCATGCCGTTCTTGCTCAATGCTAGCCGCGCCCAGGTATCTTCCTCCTGGGATTTCGCCCGTTCCTCGGCCTGGCCTCTGTAGTTTTTGCTAATCTATTATTCTCATTTTGCTCTTTTACGCGCGTTCCAAGTTATCAGTATTTATCGGCAGATCCTTCGTCTGGGCGGGTAGGCCTCCAATTCGTGTCAAAGTCGCTCGCGTTTCAGGGTTGGCCTCAGCTTGTAATGGAAGACTTTCCGTCGCTTCCGCTAGTCTTTCGCCTACAGCCATTTACAGTGCGTCGTACCTATCAGAATATTTGATTTCTGTACAATTTTTTATATTTGTTTTTGCTTTTTGGTTAGTTCAGCACCAAGCTATCCTGTTGCGTTCTTCAAGCGAGCACATGACTGCCTCGCTCCTTCATGTATATAAACCTCGCAGCCAGCCACTTTTCTACAAACAGGCTGTGTTCTATTTTCTCCCACACGGTTTCACCCAACACGCCAACAGTTATCCTCCAATGTTTCTTTGGGGTGGCTTTCCGTAGTTCCTTTTTGTGAAGCTGGGCGCGAGGAATTGGACGCCGCTTGTCCTTCTAGATTACTGCTACCTATGGAGGTATATATGCTGCTATCTAAAAGAACACGTTTCTTGTTGAGATCCTTAATTCCTTGCAGTAGAAGAACGTGTGGTGTAAGGGAGTCAGTTTATTGCGTAACAACTAACCGTAGGGTTGAAGCTGTGCGTTGTTAGAGTGATACTGGCTGACACTTTTCTTTTTCCAGGCGCTTTATAAGAGACAGAGAAGGAAAATTAGACTAAAATAGAATCATCGGCTTTTTGTTTCGTACAAACGAAGCCATAAACAAAATAACTTCTTTTATAGAAGATAGAGCAGAGACAAATTATTCTGGTAGCTCCAGA
>NW_022983702.1:0-5851 GCF_010093885.1 Aplosporella prunicola CBS 121167 | reverse complement strand
CCTAACCCTAACCCTAACCCTAACCCTAACCCTAACCCTAACCCTAACCCTAACCCTAACCCTAACCCTAACCCTAACCCTAACCCTAACCCTAATTCTGTACATCCTATTTAACGCCGGGCTGGTGGACCGACCTATTACTGTAAAAGGCGGAGCCCTTGGCTTTGTAGACGATTACACGGCATGGGTCGTGGGTCCGTCGATTAGCCATAATGTGGACCGCCTCCAGCAGGAGGTTATGCCACAAGCCGAGCAATGGGCGGAAAGCAGCGGAGCTACGTTCGATGGGGGAAAAACGCACCTTATCTACTTCACGCGTCTGGACCGGACAAGAGACGCCCCGCCTGAGGACCTCCAATTTAAAGGCAGGGAACTTAAAGCCGAAAAAGAGGTTAAAATCCTAGGGGTCCTCCTAGACGAGAAGCTAAAAATGAACGCATATGTGGCCGCGGTTACAGCCAGTACGCTTAAAAAGTGCCTCGCTATGAGGAGACTTAAAGGGGTTCGCCCTCGGGGTATGCGGCAGCTCTTCCAAGCAGTAGTATGCCCGACTACAGATTACGCAGCCTCAGTATGGTATGGCCCAGGAAGGCTAGGAACAGGCCGGCTCATCGCGCAGCTGGAACGAATCCAACGCCTTGGGGCCCAATCGATTATCGGGGCCTTCCGCACGGTAGCGGTATCAGTCGCCCAGGCAGAAGCCGGCCTCGCACCGGTAGAGACCCGCCTTCGGGCTAAAGTCTCTAAACACCTCGCCGGGGCATACTCGTTGCCTAGCACTAATCCGCTAAGGGAATGCATTACCCGATGGGCTAATCAGAGGGACGTGTTCTTATCGCCTCTCCAGCAGGTAGGACTGCGGTACGGGGACCTAATCGCCCCTACCCGCGCCCCCCAGATGGAGACGGTGCAGCCATGGGAAGAACCCCCCTGGAGGACCAGATAAGCAGATATTACCTTCCTCGACAAAGCCGAGGCGGGGAGGTATGTAAACGAAAACAGGGACATCGTATAGACGGACGGGTCCGTGCGGAATGGACTGGCAGGAGCAGCGGCGGTAAGGATGTTACGGGGAAAACCATTCACCGTCCGGGCCGAGACGATCGGACGGAGCAAATCCGTCCCAATCTGGGCTGCAGAGCTCTAAGCCATCGCGTGGGCGATCAGGGATATTGAGGATAGGAGAATAGGGATGGTGGAGGTAAGAATGAGAGTAGAGAAGGATAGGAGAGTACCGTGGATTAATAGACACACGGCATAGGTAATCTCGGACAGCAGAGTCGCCCTTAGGCGTATAGAGAAAGCCGACCCCCAGGGGTCGGGTCAGTGGCTAGCCGGCAAGATTAGGCGGAGAGTAGAGTCTTGTCGGGCTAAAGGAGTGGACATTAAATTTGCGTGGATCCAAGCACACACCGGAAGTGTAGGAAACGTCGCCGCCGATAGTGCAGCGAAAGAGACCACGAGGCAGGGCCTAGCCCCGACGCTTCCCTTCAAGGAGAGGCGGAGGTGCAGGGCGAGCGTTCTTGGCCTACTTCGGCAGAAGATCGAGGAAGAGCGGGGAGTAGCGGAAGCTAGACCTACACCGTGGGGCGGGTATCTACGTCGACTAGATGCCGCCTTTCCAGGCAAGCACCAGCCGCAGTTATATCTAGGCCTCGGGGCGGAACAGGCCAACGCCCTCGCTCAGTGCAGGACAAACCACACACACCTACAGGCTTACCTCTCCTGGATCAAGAGAGCGGAGTCTGCAAAGTGCCAGTGTGGACTGGCGGAGGAGACAGTTCAACACCTTATTCTTACATGTCCCCTATAGGCGCACCTGCGAACGGAAATCCGCTCGTTAGCAGGGAACCGATGGGGAGATATGTCCTTTCTACTAGGGGGGCGAAGCAGGGCGGAGGATAGGCAGACTGGGAAACCAGTAGATGGGCCAAGGGAAAGTTGGAAACCAAGCGTCAAGATGGTCCGGGCAGTGGTGCAGTTTCTACTCGCTACAGGCCGGTTCTCTAGCTAGCAGGCCCTCTAAAAAAGGGCAGGATTTCTTTATGTATAGGCGTTTAGGTGAGACTAAGAAGTGTTATGTTTATAGTAGGTTACGCAAGGATAGCTCATAGGTCCCATGAAGACCTGCATAGCTTATAGAAATCAATCAATCAATCAATCATCTGGGTTAGGAACTTAGAAACGAGGGACTGGTCCTCAAGCAATACGATGTTGTTGCGGGTCACGTGGGTGCCAAGCCCTTTACCGAAGGAGGCCACGCACAAGGATAAATAGCTGCCCCAGGAGCAATGGGCGCTAGGGCAGGAAATAGTTTGTACACCAATTCAAGTGTGACCCTGGTGCGAACTAACTGCGTCCAACCTACGTTTCCTAGTAACCTAGTGATTGCCCGTCGGCCAACTCTTACAATCTTCTTCACCCTAACCCTATACTTTATATTAACTACTATTTCTATTACTATTCTACTCTCTATACCCGAAATATACTATACTAAACTTTACTACTCTTAATCTTTTTATTCTCGCTTAATGTTTAAACTTATATCCACTTTTTTAACCTAAAACTTCTTAACCCTAACCCTATACTTTTTATTAACTACTATTAACCCTTTACTATATTTTATATACCCGAAATAATCTATATCTAATTTTACTACTCTTAATCTTTACCTTTACCTTCTAAATATCTATTTATAATAATCTTTTTTCTATTTATTTCTACCTAAATCTTTATCTTTTATACGGCTTATTTTCTCTAACTACTACGTTTATTACCGCTTATTACATCTTATTCTCTCTATCTACTACGCTTATTACTGCTTATTACATCTTATCCTCTCTATCTACTATACTTATTCTCTCTATCTCCTTTTCTATATACCGGCTTTCGCCATCTCTCTCCCTATCCATATTAACTCTTTACATAAATTATTACTCTCTGCCCCCTCTATAACTCGCCTTCCCTTTAAATATATACCTATCCGTCGAATATCCAACTCTTCGATCCCAACTACTCTTAACCGATCAACCCACATATCCCCGATACTATCTACTGAATATGCAATCCCTATTATAACTGCAACTACAACGCCTTTGTACTGACAATCCGCCGCTACTTGTTGGAACCTTCTTGCCTTCTAGTTGTTTTGGATCTACCGGTTACAAACCTCTCGCGGTATCCTATATTTAAAACAACCTGACCCTGCTACTAACCCCAAATTTCGTTCCAACTCTTGCCTTATACCGTGTATCTCCGTGGCGGCTTCTGCCTGGCATCCGTCTATATTATGCCCTGCTGGCTGGCCCTGTGCTGTGTAAATCGGGCATGTGTTCTGCTACCGGTCTAACTGGCGCCGTATCTCTTGTAATTCGCCTTCGCCTTCTTCTCTTTCCGTCTCTTTTATTCCGCGTTTACTTCTATCTCTGCCCTCTGTTTCTTCGTTCTTTCTGTTTCCATTAACTTTACTAGCACTTTCGCCTCTATGTGCTGGTGAAACTGCCTGCTTCCTCTCTGCAACCGTTGCTAACTGGTGGAATACTTTTGCCAATATCGTTGCCTCTACGCCACCCCATAAAATTCGCCTTCTAAACCAACCTAATGCCTTACTTAACGGCATACTTCTTTCTACCGTCTTGCCTTCTGCAATCCACCCTATCGCTGCGTTGATGGCTTGCTCGTCTACTCCATGCCCACCCATCTACTCTTCGACTACATGGCGTGCCCGCACGTCTTCTGTAATTATAACCACGACGGCTTCGACTATTATCCCGTCCTGGTACTGGCACCTAACTCCTGGCACCTCCTCCTACTACCCTACCTCTTCGGTCTTTTGCTGCCACCGCTGGCAAATCGACTGCGGTACTCCGCAATACCTGTAACCTGCAAACGGCTGTATGTCTATGTTCCCTCTTGTTCCCTTGCTCCTATTTCTCAACTCTTGCGCCCTCTCTCTTTCTGGGCATTCGCTTATATTATACCGGGTCCTCTCCTTGCCCTTAGCCTTGTATAACGCGCACCGGCCTGACCAACGGTCTAATAACTGCTCTAACTCTTTAATATTTGCTGCCTCGTCGGCTACCCTTCTTACTAACCTCTTATGGACGGCCCGCCTCTCGTCTGCTTGCTGCTGGAACGCCTGCAATGCGCGCTGGTTTTTACCTTCTGCCCGGCCCTGATCGCTGTCGGCTGCCGTTACTACTGCTGCGTCTGCTGCTGCGTCTGCTGCTGCGTCTGCTGCTGCGTCTGCTGCTGCGTCTGCTGCTGCGTCTGCTGCTACTGCGTCTACCTGGTAAACGTCGCATGCTAACTCCGCTTCGGCGTCGTACCTGCTCCTCTCCTGCTCCTGCTGCCCGTTGGTGCCGTCTATATACTCGTCTAAAACCACCCGCCGGCACTGCTGCCCGCCTATAAACCGGGCTATTGCTGCTCTGGCCCGCCTTTTGTGGACGCTATCGTCTGCCTTACCCGGCCTCGCCCATATGTCGCCGCTGTTAATGATAATTGCCTCGCTCGGCTTCCCGTCCCGGCCTCCCCTGCCGCTTTCTTGCCTATATTCCCTTAAATTTACTGGCCTCTCTGCGTGAATAACGGCCCGGATATCCGGCACGTCGATGCCTAATCCTATAGCGTTTGTAGCGACTATCATCTTGCCGCCCTCGTACGCCTACTGCGCTAAATCCCTAGCCTTCTGTTCCTGGTCCTTCCGCTGTCCGTGGTACGCCTTATACCCTAACTCTGCCGCTAACTTCTCTGTCCGGGCGGTACTATTGGTGTAAACGACGACTTTCCCGCTATTGTTGCTGGGATATAACTGCTGTACCGCCCGCCTCGCCTCTTACGCGACTATCTTAATTAACTCCTTCTCTTTCCTCGCTCCTACGGCCTGCTGTACCCGGTACCGGACGTTCTTGCGGCTGGTCGGCGTTCGTAACCGTAAAACCTCTTCCGTCCGTACGTTTATAATATTAAATAACTTATGTTCCTCTACCGGGGGTAACGTTGCCGTTAATATAATTATCTATATCTCTTTCCTTACTAACTCGCCTATCTCCCTTAACTTGGGCCGGAAATCCGCTCTACTATCTAACGCAGTATAGTACTCGTCGACGATAATTCTCTCTAACCGCTACTAGCTCCTTAACCGCTCTAAATAATCGCTAAACGTCTTGGTTATAGCCGCCTCTAGGGTAATGAATACGATAGACGTGTCTCTACTAGGTGGCCGCCGGCTATCCTATTCTACCGCGGAAATACCTACTCTGCGACACCTTTCCGCTATATTCTCTCGCAACGATATCAATAGAACTACGATAACTGTCGTGCCTAGCTCGCTAGTACTGGCGGTACACATAGCCGGAACTATAAAAACTATACTCTTGCCGCCGCCTGTGCCTATTACTACTAACACGGGGCTGCGGCCTTTAATAACCGCCTCGATAGCCTGCTCCTGCACTCCTCTAAACTCGGCATCCTACTAGCCGGCTACCTAGCGTAACATCTATAACCGGTCGACCGTCTTGACCCACTTCCACCGCCTGAACTACGTGTCTATAGCCTCGGCTGTTACCGCCGCGGGCCGTTTCCTGCGTAATTGCTGTAACGTAGACGCGTGCTCCTAGAAATAATGGAACCTAACGCTAGCCGCCCTATACCGCTCCATCATAGACCGAATCTCGTCTGCGGCCTCTAATATTAACCGGCTATAAATTGCGCCCGCCATGCGCGTGCTATAGCAGAATATTAAATCCTATGTATAGTCCTTCTCTTCTCCTCCCTCGCCTTCTCCTTCTTCTAACTCGGCCTTGCCGGCTCCGTCGGCGTCGAAATAGTGGTCCCCCTTAATATATTT
>NW_022983701.1:2990-6222 GCF_010093885.1 Aplosporella prunicola CBS 121167 | reverse complement strand
ATAGTTTCCAACTGCATATAGACGTAAAACGAATCAATCAATCAATCAACCTTACCGACTCGCTAGCACGGTCGTATAAAATACTAAGTCGGTCCGATAACGCTATATAATTACGATAGCTTCCTCTAAGCTAATTATCGTCCTTAAATCCTTATACGAGTAGGAGGAATAGTACTTTATTATCTAATCACGGGTAAAGAAGGCTAACGTCTTTAAGTTTATCGATCTAACCTAACCGACTCTTCCTAAACAACTAAAGAAGCTACCGAGGCTATTAGCCCCGGAAAACGATAGCTCTACAGCTAAGCTTTTAGCTAAGAAGCTAGAATACGACTTCTATAAGGAGGATAGGAAAGAGTATAATCGTAATATTAAGGATATTAACGATATCTCTTCGCTTATCGAGGATTCGATTAGCTTCTCTCTATAGCTACTACTACGGTGTAACGAGGCCTCTTCAGCCTAGGCGTTAGAATTGCCTAGCGGGTGAATAGGTTCGAGGGGTTTACCTTAAAGGATAAGAAGTATAGGAGTAGAGAGACAAGTCACGTGAAGGATCGGGTGTAGGCGTGTTACTATTAACCTAGGAGTATAGATTGATACTTTGAGTTGACTACGAAGGTCCTATCTACTACTAGAGAGCGTGGTCTAAATACATGTAAGAGATGCTAACAATCTGGATCCTAATCCCTTGGATTAGAGGGGTTGGATTTGTAAGTCTTGGATCTGTACAGATCTAAGGTGGGTCCTACACGTGACCCGGTGCTACTTTTCTGGCGACTAGCTTCTTATAACCTGACAACCACCTTTCCTTTCGCAGGGCGAACGCGATAATTATCTTTACGATCGTCCGCTGTTCTTCCTTGGTATCGGTTTATATCTTCTGTCCCTGCGGACCCTAATTCCTTATAGTCCTAGTTCCCGTGTGGGCTTTCTGGGTTTGTAGTCTTAGCTTTCTTACGGCCTTGTCTGGCACGTGTCTGTTGGTGCCTTACGGGACGCGGGCCCTTGTAGTTACTAAGCCCTTATGGTCTCTAGGCCCGTATAGGCCTTCTTCCCATAAGGTCTTTCCTACCCTGCGGGTTAATTTCCCTTATGGTCTATAACATACGGAACCTAGCGGATACGCACCCGTATAATCAACTACGTATACTACAGGCTCGGCTACAGCTCTTACGCGATATATAATAAGACCTTCTACTAAACTAGTTAAGGCAACTAGAGAAGCCGCTAACTAATTAGAATATCGATAGATAGCTTACCTAATAGGAAGAGACTATCCTTAAAGCTCGAGCAGTCGACCTACCTAACGTTAGTAGTAAACAAGGCCTTAGGTCATTCCTCAGACCTCTCCTCTAGCATAACTCGTAGTACGCGGCTCCAATCTATTAAAGGCTTATTAATAAAGGGTCTCCCTACAACAAGGATATAATAGACCTCATCTCTAAGTATCGTAGATACATACAGCAGCTACGAGCAGTTACTAACCCTAAGACAACTCGGTCTACCTTCGCCGCCTTATTAAAGGGATAATAGCAGTCTAATAAACCACCACCTTACCTATACGGCTACAACTACTAGTATACTTAGTATTACTACCTAAACACTAAAGCTCGCCCTACCGGTTAGAAACTAAATAAGAAAGTTTAGAAGCAAGTCTAGAAGGCGCTTAGCAATCCAACAACAAAGGATAATATAGAAAGGGCTATCGCTAGATCGAAGAGTATAAACAAGCACAGATCGCAAGAAACCTCAACGGGCGAAAAAGATAAGAACGATAGCAGAACAGTAACCTCCTTTATAGCCGCTATTATCGCAACATCTTTTACAGCCCAAGGACTAACGCGACCTACTACTCTTAACCTCTTATAGATTACGGACACAGGCACTACCTATCACGTCTATAACAGATTTATAAGTAAGCGTTTTACCAAAACACGCAGTACAGGCCTAGAGGATTTTATTCTCAGCAGGAATAGCGTCGTTCCGGTAGAATCATTTAGCACTATTACTATAGAGGCAAGTAGGAACAACAAGCGTAAGCCTATTATTTTAAGGGAAGTAGCATATATCCCTTCCTTTATAGGCAACCTTATCTTAATTAGTAAGGCAAACGAGAAAGATATCTACATAGATACTAGACGAATATACCTCTATAATAAGAGGGACAATAGTATTATCTATAACCTCACCTTCGCAGAGGGACATTTCTTCGCGGAATACTATTCTACCAACACTACCTCGGCTCTAATTACTACTACCTTAACTACCCGCAACCTCCCTATAGAGTAGTAGCACTCTATCTTCGTATATATAGGCTCGAATACTATTCAAGCTTTACCTAACGCCGTATCTAGTATAAGTCTAAGTAGTAAGAACCTACCTATCTACTACGATATCTACGCTAAAACTAAGGCTCATTAACAAATCTCCTAAACTACTAGTAATCACGAGGAAATATCCTTAGCTCTATTCTTTCGGGTCTCTCTAGACCTTATCTAAATAACTCCAGCTTTCAACTATTACGAGTAGATAACGCACCTTAATTACGTATCTACTAAATACGTCCTCGCTAAAACTTATATTACTAAATCCGACTATAATATAATCGTCCTAGCAAAGCTTAACTAGATTCTAATTCGCTTTCACTAAACAACAGCCTTTCTTCACTCTAATAGAGAGCGTTCTTTTACGCAAGAACTAAAGCAGGAGATTCACCGAAGAGGAATTACGTAGGAGACTTCGTCACTATATACTCCTACTTAAAATAGATACGCCGAACGCTCCGGCTACTCTCTTATCCTTAAGGTAAGAGCACTTCGTATTAGAGCTAACCTTCCTAAACGTCTATAGCTAGAAACTATAAAGGCTATAGTATATATCTATAATCGGACGCCAATCCAACGTCTTAATTAGAAGACTCCTTTCGAACTAGTTTATAGAAAGAAACCTACTACTAACTACTTACGAGTATATAGCTACAAGGCCTACGTACTCGATAAGATAATACCGAAGAAGAAGAAGCTAAGAGCTAGAGTTCTTATTAGCTATTTAGTTAGATATAATTCTACTAATATCTTCTACATCTAGTACCCGCTAGGGGACCGCATCCTACGAGTCCGAGATATTACTTTTAATAAATTAACCCGCTATTCACTAGAAGATAAGGAAGAAGCATATAAGGTTCTAGAGGTAGAAGAGGAAGACGAACTATTAGAAGTAGTCCTAAGGA
>NW_022983701.1:0-540 GCF_010093885.1 Aplosporella prunicola CBS 121167 | reverse complement strand
ATCTTTTCTACTAGATAAGATTAATATAATCCGGAAAATCTTCCCGCAATACCAGGCTAAAACAAACGAAACCTAGTATAAAGCGGCGATCTACGGCGTTCCCACCTAGGAACTAAACGATCTCGATATCTCGGACTTTATAAAGACTAAGATCTCTACCTTCTCGAACGGACTTCAAACAGTAGGTAAACCCTACTGGCTAACCTCTAAACAGAAGAGAGAAAACCAGCTCGCAGGATCGGTTGCGGTAGCCTTCCGCACCGAAAAAGACCGTAGACTAGCTATCTCCCAGCGCCTATATATAGCAGGAGTTAGCTGCAGAGTCGAAAACCTCCTCTCTATACCGAGAGACCAACTCTGCAGAAACTGCAATAAAAAGGGACACGAGACGTCTAGGTGTACTAGATAGCCTCAATGCGATATCTGTTCTAGACGCACGCATAGAACAGACCAACACCAGTGTAACTATACTGGCTGCAAAACTAAGCAAGGCTCGAGGTGTAAAAACCACGATCCAGTCCCGCAGTAAACCTTTCTTAT
>NW_022983700.1:0-6093 GCF_010093885.1 Aplosporella prunicola CBS 121167 | reverse complement strand
ATTTTAGCTTGCTTTAAGAACGCCCTAGTATTTTTCCCATAGAGTTTAATACCGTGAGGCGGGGCTTAGGTAGATATTACGCGTATAACTGTATTATTTAGATGTTCTACATATTAATTTTTTAATTTTTTCTTTTTTTTAGAATAGCGAGATTTTACTATTTCCTTTACTGTTTCTATAGATTACTGCTTCTACTACGGCCTAAATCCGTAATCACAGCACTAAAACTATAAGTATAAGCATGAGCGCTCTCCTTCGCGAGCGCGCTTACTATTACGCATGACCTAACATATCTTAATAGTAACGTTCTTACCTTCACTATTCTTTCTCTAAACAGTATAGTACGTCTGTTTTAGTACGTCTACTCCGCCCTATACTATACATGCCAGCGCTATAAAATCGCTACTAGAATACTAACGCGACTCTCCTTCTCGTAAAGTCCTATAGGGCCGCGAAATCTGGAAAAGCGAGGCGAGGGCGGTCGTACGGTGTTATGCCTTGACATTTCTGCACTTTCTAGAATAGGCTCCCGCAAGGGTGCCCGGACCTATCAACCTAAGAGCTGGATCCGTGGTTGTTAACCATAGATATACTTTCGGGAGCGAGGGAAGCGTTCGTAGGGGCTGTATAGATCACTGCCGAATGTTGGGCTTTTGCTGTCACAAGTAGATTAGATGCAGGAGTAATAGCATTGTTTCGGCTCTACGTTGCTTCACGATCATTGCCATGTCTAAGATCCTTATCCTGCATCCCAATCTATACAGGATTGGAGCAGCTGGGCCAGAACACGAACACGTCTGTCAACCGCAAAATGGTACTAAGGACTAGGAGCGGTGTTGGGAATCTTGCTTCCAAAACTCCGTAACTCGGTACAATCTTAAGCGGGGAGACTGATTTAAAGAAATAGACGTCGCCTGAGTTCTTGGTCGTTGGTTAAAAGATCGAGGATCACGGTGCAAGAACCCCATAACCTCAAAAACCCCTAAGCAGCAGAGACATAGGAAACGTGCGAAGGCAGAGATAACATTGACCAGGTCTCCAGAGCTCAAATGTCTAAGTTCACATGAGTGATCGGCCAGGAATTGAAGGATAATTAAGATGGTGGGGTTACGAACAAATGCGAGAATAACTGCGACTTCTACAGCGAAAAATATGTGGTTAGGTCTAGTAGTACCAGTATAGGTAGATATAGCCAAGATGGAGAGGACGCCGGTCTTCATTGTGTTAATGCCGGAGGGTCCGTAACTATGCGCTTCTATTAGCGGATACGTAGCTTCTGCCTTAGCGTTAGGCCTCCTAGTTACCCGCCCGCTCCCGCCCGGGCCCTTCGGGCGGGCGGGCGGTAGGCGGGCACCTATGCGGGCGGGATATTACGTAATCAGCCCGCCCGCCGCCTGCCGCCCGTGGGCGGGCGACTAGGAGGCCTGTAAGGAGCTTCCTTATCTTCGTCGTCTTCATCACTATTACACTCCCTGAACTCCGCATATGCTGATTCTAACTATGAAGTATTGTAATGCACATGCGCCTAGACAGTTTTAACCATGTTACACAACAGGCGTGAGAAATATTAACATTGGGATTATCTTGAGCCGAAAAAACTCATCCAAAAATGATGGCACAGTTTAGCTACGCCTGTGTAAGAGTGAAGATCTGCCAAAGTGGCAAACCATTTACATTACCGCTTATCCGCTCCGGCATCCATGTCGCAGCATTGTCGAGAAGTGAGACGGTAACGATAATTGCACAAAGAGTTTTCAACTACTAAGCAAGACGGTTAATGTTGTAGAAGTTAGTGAGCTACATCGAACCCAACTCATCTCCTCCAAATAAAATTACGTAGATACTATAAGAGGAAAGAGAGGTACTAGGTACAATTGAGGGGAACAGAGTATAAACAATCCGGTTAATACCTGTTTGAAAAGCGCAAACCCCGCTGGACGATCCGGGTAACTTTGTTATGGAAAAAACTTCAAACTGCGTATCTTTAAAACCTCCCCCATTACTCTCGCGCTCGCACCCGTTAATTTTCCATTTAAGTCAAATCCTGTACTCTCGTCTGTCCTTTTGTTGCGTCTGCTTCAGACGCTCTGTGCACTGCACTTTATCCTGTTTTTCTTAAACATCTCCATTTGCCACAGGTTAAACAACTGAATTTGGTGCTCGCAGCCCTTCCGTGACTTACTCCATAAGACTAAAGGACTTACCTATTAATTCTTTTCCTGCAGGTCTCTTCTTTCTTTAGCGGCTACTTCTATACCATGCCGCTGTTTAATTTTCAAGGAAGTACATTCTCAGGAAAGAAAATACGATTAAATTTGGAAGTTATTAAACGATTGCCTTTAGAGACAACCTTGGTATCCACGACAGTCGAACTCGCGTCTTTCTTACTGTCTCAGTCTTTATATGGTGCAACAAAGACGACTTGCCAACCAAAACGTTGCCGAAAAATGTCTTACCAACAAAGACTTTTCGCAACAAAAACTTCTCTTCAACGAAGACATGCACTATACTAATATCTTGTAACCGTATAAGTGGCTGCGGAAAATCCCTATACCCACTGCATATATAACGTCACTATAATGTATTACACTTGTACACCACCCATCGACTCTTACGCAATCCACCCACTCATACACCATCTATTGATTCAAGCCAACAGCCATAACAGACATAAGCAACACCTCATCTTCGCTTCCGCTGGCGGACGCTAATCAACCTCAAGATATTAGTCTAGAGGAGAAGTTACGCAGGCTCCACAGCGAGATGGACGCATTGAAGAAGTCTTAAGGCCTTGATAAGGACGAGAAGGTAAGTGGCCTCCAGAAAGCGGTCGGAGAACTCACAAAAGATAATATGGACAAAGGACTAAGGGTTCGTAGGCTTGAAATGACGAATGCTGGCCTCGTTAGTAGCAACAAGAAATTGCTCGAACTCAACCAAGGTCTAGCTAACAAGGCTCGTGAAGAGGCAGAGAAATCCCGGGCCTATAGGAACAAGTTTCGGATAACCGTAGACCTGTACCAGAAACTAAAGGCTAACTATAATATGGTCAAGGGCAACTTCGGTTTACTTAGGTGCTACCGCGATAACTTCTGTGATGATCTAATAGAAGCACTTTACACGGTCCAAGAGCGCGACGAAGAGATTCTGAAGCTAAAAGAAGAGATCATGCTCCTGAAGGGCAAGGAACCTAAGCTCTAACTTCACAGAGTTTCGACTTGTCTCCGCCAATCAGTAACGATTAGTCTACACCTCGGTAAGTTCTTGTTCTCCCTTCACTCCTGTACTCCGTAGCAAATGGTTTTTATTACTCTTCCCATGCTCTCCATATGTGAGAACGTTCTTTGTTCCTGCTGACTACTCCATCTTATGTTGATACAGAAAGCAATCGACTTACTATAGTTTAATGAAAAGTCCATCCATCCGTTACAATATTTTCAATTCCGTCTTAAATTATTCTTCACATTATATATGACCACACTAAGCAAGCAAACTCGAGCCTCTCTATTCCCAAACCACCCATGCTCCAGCCACGTATTTCTATCACTTTCCAATCGCACAGTAAGTGTCAAATCGGATTACAAATGTAACTATATAGTAGCTACGGCATGGAAGGTACATGAAGAGACTAGATCTGGTGTAGAAGGAAGAAGTAAGCGAAAAGAAATCAGGAAGCATATCCTAGAGCCCTAGTCAACGTCGTCGACATCTGCGTCGTAATTACTGCAGTACCTGGGGACGGTAGAGACGGTGTCGCTGTCTACGGCCTGTCCATTACGGTGCGTTGTAGTAGAGCCTATGTGGTGAATAGTAGCAGCACTGGCGCGGTAGTTAAGGGAAGAGTCAGTGCTGTGATCTGCAGTGTGTCTACTGCCTTGGTTAGCAAAAGGACCCGTACGGTGATTAGAAGAAGAGCTAGCGCCGCTGCTCGCAGATTGGCCCGTCTCATGATTGACAGTGGAGTCTGTGCCTGTGGTGGCGTTATTGGCAACAGAGTCCCTCTCAGGGTGGAACGTCACAACATTGTGAGATGGAACAGTAGTAAACGAAGGCGTCGTATAAGACTTGTAGATTTCGTTCACGGAAATCACAATCGGGATGACCAATGTTCCGCAGCCGACGAACCAGGATATCCACTAAAAAAAAGTTCAGGACTTTTCGGAGGAACGGATGCATTGCTTCTGGGGTGGTGAGGGTCTATGTCTTTTTCGGATTGTGTGTTAGGCTCTACTAGTGGGAATTAGGTGAGGAGATAGATGCGTACTGGATGCGTCCCGGAGTGCTTACTGTCGTAGTCTTGATCCTCTAAGGCGTTCTTCCTATTCTAGGTATTCTGGGTAGAGGGTTCTCTTTGCTCTATTGAAAGGCGGTATCTGTCTGCGGCGGCCAGTGTTTCCGAAGACGAAAACCCCAGCTGCGATAAAGCTTGCTGCTTGCCTACGAAGAGCTCTGATTTATTGTGGTAGTTCTTATACACATGGCGGATTTGAACCTAATGATATAAGGGAAAAGAACAAAGACGCTAACATGAAATAGGTAGAATCTGCTGGCGGTGTCTAGAAGTAATCTGTTCTTCTAGATAATTCGATATTATGTAACTATGACAATACGGTTGGGCAAACAATCAAAAGGATAAGTAAGGATGTAAAACAAAGAACCACAAGCAGATATAAACACTTCTCCAAATATAAGCAGAATAAAACAACCCAAGACACACGGCATATCCAACTATAGTCGAGACGGAGAGAAACACTTTGCCTTAAAAAGATGTCTAGCTACCGGTATATACTTCTCGCATCAAAAGCTTATATTGGTAAAGAGTGGAACAGAAAATTAGAGACATGTCTCAGTCTGTAACATTATATCGCCAGCTACTAGCTGCTATCCTCAGTTCCTTTTATCATTTTCAAAGCTTTTATTTCTCGAAGCTCCTAGAATCCAGACGTCTAGCGGACAGAGTAAGCAGCTTAGTAAGAAAATTTCCCGGATCCCTAAAGACGACCATCTTGTTTTTCACATTAATATATTCTTTTGTATAGGTAGTCGTGCCTCAGAGGCGAGTACATACTGTGGAAAGACTAGAGGGAGCACTGCACATGAAAATACCATTATTAGTTCTGTATGCGGTAGCAGAACGAGTCAGCTGTAATGGTTTTTAACGTACAAATTTCCAGAGCAGGAACCCCGCAGTAGGCAGCAGGCTTTATCTCCCGTACTTGTATAAGGTGAGAGCTTTTCTTTTCTTTTGTAAATTCCTTGGCTGCGGCATTACCAAGTATTATGGCTTGCTCCTAAGGTAAAGTCGAGATGACGAGCAATAAAGCCTCTCCGTGTACGATGTAATGGTGACAGAGGGAGAATCGCGAGGAATCGAATAGAAAGATGTTATATGATGAGTTTATAACGCTCTCCTATCACCTCCATTTATCTGGCTGCACTACCGTGCCAAATCTCTGCGTTGCGCCTCATCGCAGTGTACCACTAGCGCATCTGAAGAAACAGTAATGTCTCCGTCTCATCCGCGCGACGCGTCTGCAGCGTAGTGCAAGCAGGCGTGACATATAGACCCGCAGGCGCGCAGATAGCCGCACGCGACGGGCTTGATGATGCACGTTACAGCCTTAACAACCACTAGAGGGTCTGTATTTATTAGTGAAGGATGCGACGTGACGGGTGCGGCGCGAGTACGCGGTGGAAAATCTAGAGCTGGAGCGTAGAGGGCGACGGATAATAGCGGGTTGAGCAACGCACCGGGTACGGACGCGGCGTTTAGAGTTGCCCAAGCACCGTTGTCGCCGCGTTCCGTGCGGGCCACGGCACAGAGCATCGAAAGCTAAGTAGAAGCTACCTAGAAGTTTCTAGTCAGGGGCATGTATCGTAACTCGTGAGCGACTTAGACAAGTAGCTGCGGGGCTGGGTAGGAGAGAGGGTTTTTAACTGACTAGATCGGAGGTGGTTGGCGCGGAGGGGAGGTAGACGTAACGGACGTGGTCTAATAGACGAGGAGGAAGGCAGGGGCCCGTGAGACTTCTTTAAGGGAGGTGGTAAAGGCGTACATCGCATTGAGTTGAGTTGAGTTGTATTCATTTACCC
>NW_022983699.1:0-6148 GCF_010093885.1 Aplosporella prunicola CBS 121167 | reverse complement strand
GCTGTGCCGGTTCGTTTGGCGCCGGATTTAGGTCCCTGGGAGCGCTAGTTGTTACGTTCCCTTCTAATGGTTGCAACGGTCAACCCCCTCGGATTAATCTAACCTTCGGATTGATCTAGTAAACAGATTGATCTAACATTTCCCTTAATCCAAGATTGCAACATGTATTTAGACTACGCTCTCTAGTAGTAGATAGGACCTTCGTGGTCAACTTAAAGTATTAATCTATACTCCTAGGTTAATGGTAACACGCCTACACCCGATCCTTTACGTGACTTGACTTTTAACTCCTACACTTCTTATCCTTCAAGGTAAACCCTTCGAACCTATTCACCCGCTAGGCAATCCTAACGCCTAGGCTGAAGAGGCCTCGTTACACTTTAACCACCATCCTTGTAAGAAGGAAGGAGGAGTTAATTCCGAGTCAAGATTAATTAGTAAAGTATCACCCCGTCCTATCTAACCTAGATAGGATAAGATGTCGATAGTCGAAATAAACGACGGTAGCAGCATTCCCTAGGAGCAGTAATAGCAGCAGTAGAGAAACCCTACAACCTTAGACGATATCTTCGCCATGATACAAGGCATGTAGGGGCAGATGGCTAATCTCTAGTCGTAACTAAACAATTAGATACAGGAGAACGCACGCCTCCGAGCCCGTATTAATTAGGGGCAAGCTCTGCAGACGGGACCCCCAGCGTAAGAAGCTATAAACCCGGCGGCTCTACTACAAGAGGCCTAAACGGCCTAACCTGCGCCTGTACCCGTTACTGCGCCACCTATAGCTACACCGGCTACGTCCTACGCTAAGGTCCCGAAGCCTAATCTCTACTATAGAGACCGGCACAAGACCCAGAATTTCCTAACCTAGTTAGACGACTACCTCTACTTCTCGCGCGGACAATTCACCGATAACGAGGAAAAGGTCCTGTACGCTAGCACGTACCTACGCGGCGTAGTAGAAAAATAGTTCCGCCTAATAAAACGGGAACGTTAGGAGAAACAGTAATGGGAATAGACCGATCGAACTTAGGAGGTCTTCAACGACTATCGAACTTTCGTTAAATACCTTAAGGAAGCTTTCGCGGACATCGATGAAACCCGTAAAGCTATAAGAACGCTTTAAACCCTAAAATAGAAGAAGTCGGTATTGGAATACACTACGGACTTCTAGAACGTAGTATACGTAGCTGGACACCACACCGACTACACGCTCAGGACGTTCTATACCTAAGGACTAAAAGACGAAATTCAGGAAGCAATAACCTACTATAAAGAGCCCGAAAATCTTGCTGAAATAATCTAACTTACCACTATATTAGACCGACGCCGCTTGCAACGTGGCTGGGATAAACAAGCTAATACATCCCGATCCCTAAGGCCTAGACATACCTAGGAAGGAGGTAACGCTATAGAATTAGACAGCTTATCCCGGGACAACAAGGACAAGAGCAAGAAAGGAAAAGGCAACCGAAAAGCTAATAACAAGTAGACCGACCAACAGAAGGAACGATTTAACAAAAACCTCTATATCTACTACGGTAACAAATAGGAACCCGGATACAGCTGCCCGCAGAACCCGCGAAATAAAAATAAGGGAAAGGAAGCCGCTACCACCAATCGAACTACATCAGTAGCAGCCCGGAAAGAGCCTAAGTATAGGACGCTTAGTTAGACTACATGCTATAACGATAACTGTCGAATCTACCAAAGTGAGAAACTAGTAACAGGATGGTTTCCACGTAAGCCAAAGAAGTAGAACGCTAAAAGAATACGTAGAACGGATGACTAGGGGATACCTACTAAGGAAGAAATCTATAGATTCGTAGAAGAACTACCGGAAGACTCCCTGCTAGTCGATAGCGATACCGGCGATTTCTACGACGATACGCCTTAATCGAGTAGTTAAGGTTCTAAAAAAGGATAGTTAAAAAACTAGACGGCCCTGCACAGCAACTAACGGGACCCTTATAGGGGCCGAAGTCTAAGTCCCTAAACCAGGCGATTAGAACAGTAAACGGAACTATACCTACCGGAACAGATCTTTAGAAACACCTTGTGATTACAGCCAAAATCAATAAAGTAAGCGCCAGAATCATGATTAACAGCGGAGCAAGCGGCAACTTCGTAAGCCCCACGTTTATCATCAAAAACTAGTTATTACACTAAGTAAAGGATAACCCTTACGCGCTTAATACGGTCGATAGAACACCCTCTACTTACGGAAAAGGGTAGGTACGAATCGAAACCAACTAGTCGACTCTTACTATTAGACAACACAAGGAGAAAATCAATCTAGACGTTATAACTATCGCTTCCTACGACGTTATCCTAGGAATACCATAGCTAAGGACGCACGAACCCTACATTCGATAGAGAACAGGGGAAATCACGTTCCCAGACGAGGGTTGCAACAAACATCTTATACAAGCTCAGCGGAAAATAGAGAGCCGAGAACGCCAGCACCCAGAGAGTCAGAGGAAGGAAAAGCCAGAGCCTAAGAGTCAGAGCCAGAGTCGCCAGAACCAGGAGAGCCCGAGCTATAAGTACCAGAACTCCAGAGGACCGAGCGCCTAAAACGGACCGAACAGTACGCGCGCTGCCCAAAAGAGCCCTTCGGAACAAGAACACGGAAACCCCGAACCAATCGAAATCAAAGAAATCTCCGCCGCAGCGCTTAAGCGAATAAGGCGCAGGGGAGAACAGATCTACATAATATATTTAAAGCCCAGTTAAGAAACGGAAAACCGAATTCTAGCACACATGCAGGCCAATAGGCCAAAATCCGACGGTCCAAAACCGGCCGTCGGGGATAATCCAAACAGGATCAAGGAAGGTCACCTACTAGGAGGAAAACCTATACCTGCGAAAGGAATATACCAGCTTAGTACACCTCCAAAGCGAGAGAAGGAACCGCCTATTCCCGAACTAGAAACGGTACTAGAAGAATACTAGGATTACCGAGTAATCTTCTAGGAAAGAGGCAAAGGCCAGTTACCGGAACACAAACCATAGGATTACGAGATACCATTATTACCAGGCACGCAGCCAGCGTTTAAGCCCATCTATACGCTCTCCGAAAAGGAAAACGAGGCGCTTAGAGACTACCTAGATAAGAATCTCGAACGAGGCTATATTAGGCCATTAAGCTCGCCAGCCGGATACCCGATCCTTTTCGTTCTAAAGAAAAATAGTAAATTACGCCTCTATATAGACTATCGTCAATTAAACGATATTACTATAAAAAACCGGTATCCATTGCCGTTAATTACCGAGCTCCAAGACAAGCTGCGGACGGCGAAATACTTCACTAAACTCGACCTTTAAGAAGGGTACTATCTAGTACGCATAAAGGAAGGTGAAGAATAGAAAACCGCGTTTAGAACCCGCCTAGGATATTACGAGTACACGGTTATACCCTTTAGTCTTACAAATGCCCTAGGAACGTTTTAAAGTCTAGTTAACGATACGTTGCGCGACTACTTAGACGTTTTCTATATAGCTTACCTAGATGATATACTTATCTATTTAGAGACCCTAGAGGAGCACAAAGAACACGTTAGGAAAGTATTCCAGATACTACAAGGTAAGGACCTACAAGTAGCACTAGAAAAGTACGAATGGCACGTCTAAAGGACGGAATTTCTAGGCTTCGTCATCTCACCAGGACACGTAGAGATAGACGAAAAGAAGCTAGATACTATACGAGACTAGCCAATACCTAGAACCGTTAAAGAAGTGCAATCCTTCCTTGGATTTGCTAACTTTTACCGGAAATTTATCTAGAAATATACCGAAGTCTCGGAACCCCTCACGAGACTTATAAGAAAAGAGTATAGATTTAATTGGGGAGAAGCGTAATAAAACGCCTTCGAATTACTAAAACGGATATTCTACGAAGCTCCCGTCCTAGGAATTTATAACCTAGAACTACCTATTGTAGTCGAAACAGACGCTTTAGACTACGCCATCGGGGCTTGTATTAGTCAACTAGACGAACAAGGGAAACTTCACCCTATTACGTACTACTCACGAAAGATAACCCCGCTAGAGCTAAACTACGACGTCTATAACAAGGAACTCCTAGCCATTATTACGGCTTTTAAAGAATGGAGATACTACCTTAAAGGGGCAAAATACTAGGTTATAGTCTACTGCGATTATAAGAACCTGACTTACTTCACCACCACCAAGGAATTAACCCGGAGGCAGGTTAGGTAGGCTAAAGAATTAGCGTCTTATAACATAAAGATTACCTACAGAAAGGGATCTGAGAACGCTAGAGCTGATACGCTAAGTAGAAGAGCCGATCACCTCGCAGGAAAGCCTAGTATCTAGCCAGCGGTACTACAGCAAAACGAGGATAGCTCCTTAGAACCTGCAAGGGCAGTCGCCCCGGTGTATCGTATAAAGTAATGCTGGTTCGGCATAGAACCGGATAGATACGTCCTAAGCAGACAGCTAGCACCGGCGATTAGACTCGAAAATAGTTCCTAGCTCGAAAAGATTCGGCAGGAATACCGCTACGATACGATAGCATAAGAACTTATGGAAATAAAAGACGACCCAAGAGTAACAAAGGACTCCGACGGAACAATCCTATTTCTAGGATTAGTCTACGTCCCCATAGCGCTCAGAAAAGGTCTAGTTAAAGATATCTATAAGCTACCGGCACATAGTCACTAAGGAACCGACAAGATAATCGAACGAATCACCCGGTACTTCTACTTCCCAGGCCTTAGGAAGACAGTCCAGCGAGTAATCTCGTAGTGCGATCTTTACATCCGAAGCAAGGCCGCGAGACACGCTCCCCACGGACTACTGCAGCCACTTAAGGCGCCTAAGCGACTATAGCAGTCGATCTCGTTAGATTTCATCACGGATCTACTACCCTCGAAGGAGCTACTCACTAAGGTAAAATACGATTCGATACTCGTTATTGTCGACAGGCTTATAAAGTACGCGTACTACCTACCTTACCTCAAAACGGCAAACGCGGAAGAACTTACCTACACGTTCCTTAGGATAATCCTCGGCAACCACGGGCTACTAGAAGAGCTAGTATTAGACAGGGATAAGTTATTTACCTCCCGGTTCTAGCAGACTCTTACCCGTCAGCTTGGTTCTAAATACAAGATGTCCACTACGGCGCACCCGCAAATAGACGGACAAACAGAACGAATAAACTAGATACTAGAGCAACACCTACGCTGTTACGTCAACTACGCATAAGACAACTAGGTAGAACTCTTACCCCTCGCCTAGTTCGCGTACAATAGTGCCAAAGCAACAACCACCCAGGAGTCACCGTTCTACGCCAACTACGGATATAAACCGACGGCTTATAACGAGCCGCAACCAAGCCAGTCGCTTACCCAGAAAGGAATCCTGAAAGCAGACCAGCTGAAAGAACTATATAGATAGTTAAGCCTCGACATAGAATACAACGGATTTCTAATATTAAAATATTACAATAGGCGGCACCAGGAGGCACCGACCTTTAAATAGGGGGATAAAGTATACCTCCTTAGAAAAAACATCCGGACGAAACGGCTAAATAACAAATTAGACTTTAAGAAAATTAGACCGTTCGAAATTGACAAACAAATTAGAGAAGTCAATTATCGTCTCAAGTTGCCGGATACAATGAAAATCTTTCCAGTTTTCCACGTCTTACTACTAGAACCAGCACCAGAAAACGCCCCCACAGTACAATAGACGGAAGAAATGATACCGGAAAACCCTAACGCCGACGAAAACCAAGAATAGACGGTATAGAAAGTCCTAGACAGTAGTTACGTCAACGGCTAATTCCGCTACCTCCTAAAATAGGAAGGAAATTAGGATAATACCTAGGAACTACCTAAGAACTACGAAGGGTGTTAAGAACTTATTAAAGAATTCCACCGCCGAAACCCAGACCGTCTAAGGCCGACACGTTAAATTCGCTAGGAAACGGATTAACCTCCTAGAAGGCAGGTATCCGCGCGAAATCCACCGGCTTAGACGTCTTAGGAGGCGTAGCAGAACCGGCCCTAGGGGAACCTATATCCGTTAGGGTTAGGGTTAGGGTTAGGGTTAGGGTTAGGGTTAGGGTTAGGGTTAGGGTTAGGGTTAGGGTTAGGGTTAGGGTTAGGGTTAGGGTTAG
>NW_022983698.1:0-6149 GCF_010093885.1 Aplosporella prunicola CBS 121167 | reverse complement strand
TTTATATTAAACCATTTTGGGCTATGTACATAACCCAAGAAAGCTGTCCAAGTTCCGGCTAACTATAACCCAAGTTATCTGTATAGCGCCCCTGTACTCTATCAATATATTAGTCCCCGATATTTGCCAGATATCTTTATAATATATATCATTTAAAGCCTTGTGTAACCTTTTAAGTTAGGAACTTCCGACTGTACATTAAGTAGCATATTCAGCCACCCACCAGTGACCCAGTCTGTAGCGATTATATAATTAACCGACGGTCTATAAACAGATAACGAATATTTAACCGTTTTCACTAGTGTAGCCAGGTAATATTCCCAATACCCCTGTCAGGGTATTCTACTTTAGTTTTTAATTAATGCTAATGCAATTAATTAAAACAGTATATTTTTAATTATATATTGCATATACTCTAAAATCAAGTAGGACTTTAATTATTGGTGTCAAGTTAAAGATACCCTTTAAATTTATATTTCATTTCATCTATAATATAAGGTTTAACTATTAAAACTAAGTCAGACATAGATTGTTTTCATATGCTTATTTTTCATTGATCTATATGTCCTACTTTTACAACACTAGTCTTTAGACCATATTTAACACTAAGTATTTTACTTAAATAAACACAATCCTCAAATGTAAAACTGTTAGTTGCAAGAGAGATTCCTTGATCCTTTTGTCTCGACCTATCCTGCATTATTCAATGAGCTAAACCTATCGGTGTAATAAATTCTCCTATTCACTCTGGTATTTTTTTTGTAAGAACACCATCAACTTCGTGATAAAATGAATTATAGATTCACAATAGACTAGTAAAACTATAAGTTGTTAATCTATAGTTATAGCGAGTTGATGTAGGATCTGATCGTTTGTCAACACTTGCTTCTGATTTAACCACCAATTTAGGTGTGACATTAGAACAATAACCTAATTCATGTAAAATAATATTAAGATGGTGAATATAAGCAGAATTTTTTACACCTTGTTCTAGACTAAACCGAACACTATCCATCTGTTGACCTTTTATCTTGTTACCTCATCAATCACCCAACATACCACATATTATTATAGATAATACATCAATGTTATGAGGACCTATTCTACGGATAGCTATGGTTCTACTTTTATTAAAAGGTAAAGTAGGAGAAATAATGTTATCATTATCTTTAACTCGAGATACCAACAATAAATTTGGCCACATATTTTTAATAGCCATCATTAATATAAGGATAACTGTACCGATTGTTCACACTAAAGTTCTAGGTGCTCTGTATGATCCATAATATAAACCTCTTCCTATGTGTAAGTATACCAAGAAGAAGAAAGCTGAAGCTGTGTTACTGTGTAAATAACGTATTAATCATCCGTTATTTACGTCTCTCATAATCAAATTTTAGATTGAGTCTGTGCCGATATGCTAATAAACCCTCGTTTAACCAGGCTTTTAATTATTTATATATAAAAGCCGAATTAAATACTATATTATGTGTAATTTTTTTTATAAACTAATTTATATATCATTTCTTGAGAAAGGAATAGAAGAAAAGACATATCTACCTTGATATGCCTTACCGGTATCAATATATCTACCTATTACTCTACTACCTCGTCTTAGCCCTAACGCTTCATGCCCTGCACCGTAAGTTGAAAACGGTGAACCGTTTAGTTCTTTATTACCTTCAGACTCCCGGTCATAAATATAAACAATAAAACCTTTACGTCCACCCTTATTTATGGTAAACTGTCTAACTAGATCAAAGTGAGCTAGACCACTAGTAATATCAAAAGGCGGAGCTAGAGCTAACAGTTTAGATATGGAATCTTCACTAGGAAGTTCTATTTTATTTTCTATCTTAGTGCTAGTATAACGATACTTATTAGTACCCAAAGAAATATGTAAAACCATTTTCTTACCTTCAGGGAGATAGTAATAACCAAATTTGTGAATTACGACAGAAATAACTCAATAGTGATAATCTAAAACTTTTCTAGTTAAAAATAAAATAGATTAAAAAATAAGGTACAATATAGTTAAAAAGCGAATCAATACCCACTACTGTCATACTGTAAACACCTGTTTTGGAGTTTAGTGCGTAATGTACAATAAATTCCTTGTTACCTGTAGTGTTATTAAATTCTTTAAATAAATTAAAAAGAAATGTTTCTATAGCATTTAAAACAAATAGATTATTTTTAAGTTGAGCTAATTGGAAATAGGGTACAAGATGTTTATAACCAAATGTTCCCTCACCTTCTACAAAACCCTGTAATCATCACTTGTTTATAGAAACCTTATTCTTTAATTTAACTAATTACTCCTTATCTATTGTCAATCTACCACTATTAATGCTTGTTTTTTAGTTTTTTTTTATTTTAATTAAATCTGTTTCACTAATTCTTTTTCTTGATCCAAAGCTTTCCGTATTTAATTTTATTTGGATCGCTTCAAAAAAACAAGTGTAATCCAAATATTTGGTTGTCTGTAAGGGAAACTCCTTAAAAATAGGTAAAATGACTCTAAGGATATCTTCGAATCTATGTACATAAAATACTGCAGAATTACGAATTTTATCTCTCTTTACTTCCCCTACACCTAATGTTTTTGCTATTTTGTGTAGAATTTCTATATCATCTACATGCAATACTACACTTAATCTAAAAGAGACTGAAGTTCCATTCTTATCAAATGTAATAGAAAAAAAAACCTTTGCATCAGCAAACCCTACCAGCCAATTAAGAATTTGGCTGGAGGTATTTGGTATATTTTTTATAGGACGTAAAGATTTATCGCTATTATCTGGCAAATTAAGTTTATCTTTATTTAAAAATTTAACTATAAGAGGGGTGATTAACATATCGGGGCCTCTCATAATCTAGGAAAGATTTATACCTGCTAAGTTACCATTCATTAAATCTTAGATGCATTATCTATAGGTTTAGATGAAAGTAAAGACTTAGACTTATAGAATCTATCTGTATCTATATAACGGTTACATGTATTACTACTAGATTTTTACCCTAAAGCTCTATGAGTAGGCGTTCGCCAACTAAAAGAAGCAAAAGGAGTACCATCTATTAGATTACCATTTTCATATATATATACTGTTTTAGGGCTTTCAGATTTATTTAGCCTCTCATAATACCGTACATTATTCAAATGAGGTATATTAGAACTTACATCAAAAGGAGGATCCTTTAAAAGTATATCCTTATATCTTTCAAATATATTCGTAATAATACCATCTACATTTTGAATAGGACCTGTACTATATCTTTTGTTTAAAATATCTTAAATATCTAAAAATCATTTTTTTTTCCTTCCCCTACAAAAAAAAATAAAAAAAAAACAAAAAAAATAATAAACAGCAGTTGAGGCAGGTAAAAGATAATAACCTTGTATTTTGTAGGGGTCAGTGGATTGGTTACCCTGCCCTCCGAACCGTACGTGGCTGTTTCCCGTCATACGGCTCTCCAAACAATCCTCCAGCTTCGTTGAATTTAGATTTTGGTTTTATTACTTCCTAGGTACCATTAAATCGGTTCCCTTAGCTTTCGTTGATTAAGTTCGAAAACAGTGAAGACAAAATTGGTGGCGATAATTTTTCACCTGGCCAAGATTATGGACGTATTTCAGCTATGGCTTCATTTCGAGAGAGTACTTATGTCATTATCTGGTTACTATTCTGAATTAACGGTGCCTCGAAACCGACCATCCTTCTTTTCGTAATGGCTCCAGATAGGTGAGCCTCCTTTAAGAATCCCCCATATCTGTAATCGGTCAAATACTGTGCTTTACAATTAATCATCGGATTGAGATGTCTTCCTTTGGATCCTAGAAAGTGGTTTATTTCGTCCCCTATCCTATTACGAAGACTCCGACACCGCTCTTATTTAATTAGATGAGATAAGGCGCGGTTGGTTACCGAAATAGCGACTATAATCCTTAATCCTTAGTGACCTTAGACCCTTGCCAGGCTTTAAAGAGTGGAGTTATACTGCGTGTGGTAGTAGGTGATTTCCGTTAAGGCCGCTATTAATGCCTGTTAGCTTCCCACAATGGTACCGTCGTGCCTGTAAAGGAGGCTAATAACGGTTGAGACTAAGATAAGCGGACTTGCACCCTTATTTATCAGCGAGTCGGCACTGATTATGTTAACTATTTACATTAATCTCTCTCAACCAATTATTTCGTCTACGCCCCAAACTCAGGGTACCATGCATAGCCCGAGGCCCCTGCCCAAGTATCAGGTTCGTAATATTTACCTACTCATAGTCACATTCCACTAGTGTCACCCTTAGCCCTATCATTACTGATATTCCAAGGTTTGTCCTAGAATCTCTTACAGGTGGATCCCGTTTAGCCCTTTATGTATCTGTGCTTTAATCATCCTAATCTTGTTAGGTTTTAGGACAACCAGATATAGTGGTACTCATTTATAATCACCTTATGAGTAGACAGCTGGATGTCTGTCTGAATTATAGCGCTTTCTCGGCGCACAATAACAAGGCTATCCTTCACAACTTAAAACTTGTATATTTATAAGTATACATGGTATGATTATCTAATAAGGGAAAAATGTAATAATAAAGTGCATCAACACTACTTACAACTAATGATGTGACATTAGTTTTTGCATTAACCGTACTTACTACATTCAAGGGTAGTATTTTACTATGTTGCTTTAAAATACTACCTAAGGATGTTAAAAAGGTTACTATTGCATTTAAACAAGCTTGACTTGTGTTTTTTGAGCCACTTGTAAATACATAGAGGATCCTGTCTTTAAAAGTCCCTTCACCTTCTCTAAATCCTATGAATCAATTAGGGTTTATTTTAATTTGAGATTCTGTAATAGAATATATATAATTTTCTCAGCGTACGCTGAGAATTAATACCATTTTTAAGGTTTATTACTCTTTCTTTATCTACATCAGATAATCTATTGTTATTATCTTTTATAATAACAGCTTTATAAAAATCTTCAAAGTCAAGCGAAGCAGGAAAGGGATACCATCGAGCACTGCTCGATGGGAGGGTACCCTTTCTAATCTTTTACTTGTTAATAAAGGAAACTTATTAAATATAGCACATATAACATATTTAATTTCTGTAAAATCTTGTACTACAAATGAACAGCTATTTCTGCTTTTCTCTGTAACTACGCTACCAATGTTAAGTTTAGATTTTATAGTATTAAGAGTTTCAACATCATCAAGATGTAATGATATTTTAAATCTTACATAATTACGATCTATGCTAATTAAAAAGTTACCTTCTGCATCTGTGAATCCTTAAAATCAATGCAAGAAATCCTTAGAAACACTATTAAACTCTTTTTGAATCATTTGATTTATTCGAGCCGCCCTGAGATGTAGATGTAAGAGTAGAAAATTTATTGAATCTCATTTTAATTTTAGAACCCGACACGTCAAGAAAATATCTTAAGTTTTACCTACTAAAAGGTACAGGTAATCAATCTTTACCTCTAGGTATTTCTACCTAGTCTGGACTATATCATCATATTTAGTTTCGGCCTAAATATGTCAAGCGTGTAGTCTCTGAGGATCCCTACAGTAGTAGGATCCAAACACTCATAAAAGATACTACAATAAATATACATATCGACTGGTCGAGCGCCCTAAAATACAGATCTAAATATAAAGATAAAAAGAATATGCAAATCCTACTACATCGAGAACTTCGAATTATTTATTACTGATACTAACATGATTATTACTTAAGTAATCTATTAAGAATAATACTCATAGGTTTCCTGCTGATTATCCATTGTAACATCCTCCATCTAGCCCCCCTCTCTCTCTACCCCCCGCAACAGGAGCCTGTATAGGCTTCCAACCCCCAGCACAGACTGGATGTGTGAGTACACACCAGTACTGTGCTGGGGGGAGGGGGTGCGGGGGGGGGGGGGGGGGGGGGGGGGGGGGGGGGGGGGGGGGGGGACGAGAGAGAGGGAGTCTTGCCCCCGCAAGACGTGGGTGAGACCCCGCCTAGGTGGGCTAGCCTAGTAAAAAAAAAATAGTTGAGCTAGCGGCCAATAAGATATCGAGATCCTTAATGGTAAGATTTTTACTTTATTATAAGTACTTAAGGCTTTAGGAGTTTCCAGCATATAGCTCGATTTAAC
>NW_022983697.1:2749-6281 GCF_010093885.1 Aplosporella prunicola CBS 121167 | reverse complement strand
GACTTAGATACTCAAAAATACACAAAGTTCTCGAGAACAAGAAATCAATCGTTTACCGCAGGAAAGGTTAGCGTAACCAAGATAAAACACAATTATTTGATAGGTCATTTAACTAATGCAGATATAAGTATTTTATCAGATTTTGAGGATTATAAAGATGAAATCGATATAGTAAATAACAGGTAACCCTAAAAAGTCCTATACAAATAGATGATGTGAACGTACATATAAGAGATACAATTATCACCCGGGGGTAAGAAATCGTTAAGTAGCATTGGGTCTTTATATGGAAAAGAAATGGGTAAAATCTCTATTAGCAAAGAAAAATTAGAAGATATGGAAAGATTTCTAGAAGATGACCCGGCTGGATTCAAAGAATATGCCTTAAAAGATGCCCTGATAGCGTTGGTCCATGGTTCTTATATGGAAGATTTCAGTATAACTTTAGGGAATAATAAAATACCTATAAGTTTAGCAAGTTTAGCATCTTTGTATATAAAGAAAAAATGAGAATCGGATGGTTACCCAGGATACCAAATCCACCCAGAATATTTAATTGGAGAAGTAAGTGTAACACAAACACCGAAAGGTTTAAGTGTATTGGGAGAAGTAGGACAAAAATATGAGTAATTATATAGCAAATTATAAAGGTGGTAGAAACGAAAGTTTTATGTACGGGGTGGATAAAGATACCCTTTGATATGATTATGATTTAATTAGTGCTTACCCAACGGCTATGTCCTTAATGGGAAAACCCGATTACTCTACAGCTCGGAGAATAACTAGAGAAGAACTAGATTCTATGGGTTATGAGAACATATTATATTCATATGTAGTAGTAAAAGGTACCTTTACTTATATACCGAAACCAAAAGCATCAAAAGATCTGGAAGAAACTGTAGAGGTAAAGATAAATATAGATAATCTATAACTAAGATGGAGGATAGCCATCCTCCCCCTAGGGTCCCTCCTGGTCATATACTTTCTATTAATAAACATTACTCTTACTCTCTATAAGAGAGTAAGAGTAATAATTTTATTAATATAAATAATCAAAACTGACACAGGTTGACTACACATATAATTTTTTCAGATAACATTTACACTTATAATTCATTTGTTTCTTTAACAGCGTACGCTGAGAATAATTTATTTTACAATAACCTTTAAATCATCCCTTATCCAGTTATAGTTTTCTCATCTAAGCTCTCGCTTAGCTGTTTCCGAACCTGCCTCCTCCCCTGCTGGTATCGCAGGTACCAGGCAGACTTGTCGGGGGATAAAATAATTATAACAAGTTAATTTATATCATCCCTTATTCAGTTATATTTGTGACATCCAAAATTTTCAATTTTAGCTGTACCCGAATCTGGATAAATTTCTTTGTAACAAATTAATTTTATACCTTTCCTTGTTCAGTTATATCTTTTACATCTAAGTTTCACTTAGCTATATCCGAGTCCCCTCTCCTACTGCTGTTGTCAACCAACAGCTAAGGAGGTAACATCTATATGGAATAATCAATTCTTCCTATAGATGTAACAGGAATATGGGATGTCATAAAAGAGTGCACCAGCAGGGGAGGAGGCTGAAGAGATGAGGGAAGAGGCCAGAATAGCTACTACTAACACTTACTTTGATGGAGGGTTGGCGTACGCCTACCCCCTCCCAACTATCCAATGTATTATTTCTTCGTTCATACTTATATTTCTGGGGGGGGGGCCTTACGGCCCTAATTTCTCCCCCTTTAGTAAATTATATTTATCTTACAGGATAAGATAAATATATATATAGATTTACTAAAGAATAGTTACTAATGAGTTATAATAACAAATAAGTTATTACTTTACACGGGCCAGATTCTGTCTATTTCTACATATGGCTCTCCAGCTATGAGATGTGGGATATCTCTATTGCGGGTAAAACTATCAAACTCCGGGGACCTCCTAAAGCTTCTGGTACCAAATTGTAGTCGAAAGGCTATATGTGGCTGAACTAATTACTCAGGTAAGGTAACAAGTCAGAAGATGATCGAAAGAGAAATGGGATATCGCGGATCTAAGTCAGAGTTTAAATTCTACCGTAAGAGTAATCCTATGGTACAATTCAGTATTAGGAGAAATCTTATTTTAAATTTTGTAAAAGAGCAACGAGTAGATGGTAGTTGACTACTGAATAAATGAGCTATAACATTCAGAAGTTTAAGGTGTACTCTAATGGGCTTCGAAAGAAGTTATCCGATAAAAGTCCTTTCTAACCAAATAAACAGATATTCAATCATAAGATTTTTACCAAATAAATCTACATTAACTCTGCTAAAATTAAAACTTGTACTATGGGAGCCTTACATACCTATTCTTCTACCAATATGCAATATTTGCTATACTTTGTTAATAATATTAGTATGTTTTTATCTAGATGGATATTTAAGTAATTATTTAATAGATTTTCATTCTAATTATTCAGCAGCTTTTGACTTTGATACAGATAATACTGTTTATTCTTCTGCGCAAGCGGGGGATAATAATAATAATAATAATTATTATGATCCTATTAGGGATTCTTATCGTCCGACTAATAATGAGCGTGATGGCCCTCCAGTACCTCCAGCAAATCATACTTTTGCTGCTGCTACTGATCGTACTGATACTGATAATTTAGCTGATTTTTTAGCTGATTTTAGTGCAGCACATGGGGCTAGCAACCAAATATATAATACTGGTATAAAATTCTCTAATATCTGACAGTTATCGGATGAGTTAAAATATTACAGCAAAGTAAGTTATTGTATTAGGCATAGGTATTATGGTGGTATCTTCAGAGAACCATCTCCTGGTTCTACAGCATTATCTTCTAGGGTAATAGAATCTATAAGGGTTTTGCATGAGAATTATGACTTAGATGGTCTTAGTAATACTTTTTTACCAAGATGAAGACACAACTAAAACGAAGACCTGTAAAAGTATATATATAAATTTTGAAGAGAAATATGAATAGAAAATAAAGGTATGTTGAATATTGAATATTGTGATTATTTGTAGGATAAATTTTATTTGCCATGACTTATTAAAAATACCATTAAAAAACTATTAAAAACTATTAAAACTATTATACGTGGGTGGGTGGGAGATTTGATGTGATCCAAATCAGCGTATATAGTAAAATTAATCGATTAGTTACTTTGCAACTAACTAATAAATTTACCGACATTTGGTTTTACCAGTTTCTAACCAATTCGATCGGCTATATACGGGTAAGTGAAACCCCCCCCCCTCTTATACAAAAGACAACCTTAGATTATTGTGAGAAGTATAAGAAAGGGTTTCACACACGTATATTAGTAATAGTCTAATATGTTCGCCATTTTTGTTAGTTTACAGTGTATATACATACAAAAAGTTTGTTATTAGAAGAAGCATATTCTTATATATTTGTTACGGCCCTAATATCTACCCTTTAGTAAATAAACTATTTCTCTTACCCCCTTGAACTGGTGCCCTGCTTATTTTTTTTATTTGTTTTTATAAAAACA
>NW_022983697.1:0-1649 GCF_010093885.1 Aplosporella prunicola CBS 121167 | reverse complement strand
ATAGTTTATATGTAATAACTAGTATATCAGAAACATCTCTGGATAATACAAATATACTTTATTGATACAAACCGTATTATATACATCTTTCATTACTTATTATGTCAGTAGGTTTCTTATTTAAAGTGAGTGCAGCACCTTTCCATTTCTGAAGCCCTGATGTCTACGATGCAATACCTACTATAGTTACAACATTTGTGGCTATTATAGCTAAAATATCTATATTTATTTTCTTCTTAGAACTAGTGCATTACACTAGCAAATCTTTATTTTCATTTAGTTATTCTTGAACTACTAGCTTATTACTGAGTTCTTTATTATCTCTAATAATCGGATCTGTACTTGGTCTATCTCAATTTAGAATAAAAAGATTGTATGCCTACAGTACAATTTCACATGTAGGGTTTATACTATTAGCTTTAAGTATATATAGCATAGAATCAATACAAGCGTTTATTTTCTACATAATGCAATATTCAGTCTCCAACCTAAATTCCTTTATTATTCTGGTTACTATAGGGTATTCATTATATCTTTACACAAATGACGATGTTAGTTATAAAGATCTTCAAGATAAAAATAACTCACCTATACAACTTATTAGTCAAATAAAAGGATACTTTTATATAAATCCACTTTTAGCATTAAGTTTATCTATAAGCCTTTTCTCATTTGCCGGTATCCCACCTTTAATGGGATTCTTCGCTAAACAGATGGTATTTAGTGCCGCATTAGATAACGGTTATGTTTTCATTACATTAGTTGCAATATTAACAAGTGTAGTAAGTGCAGTTTACTACTTAGCAGTTATAAAACAAGTTTTCTTCGACAAACCCGACTATAAATTAAATTCAGAATTGTCTGATTTAGTCTTAATAGGTAATATACAAAACAGCGCAGGTATACACAAATTCACTTACAACGCTGGAAATGTAAAATTATCAAGCCATCAAACTATTACTATTTCTGTGTTAACTATTTCTATATTACTATTCATTTTCATACCTCAAGAATGATTAAGCATGGCTAACATCTTAGCCCTTATTATGTTTAATCCTTAGTCATGACTTCTACTTCATTCTTTTTTATATTTATACCTATATTATCTTTTATTTTATTGGCTGTTAATTTAATCTTAGCTCCACATAGTCCTTACGAAGAAAAAGATTCTGCTTTCGAGTGTGGTTTTCATTCGTTTTTAGGGCAAAATAGAACACAGTTCAGCGTTTCATTCTTTATTTTTGCCTTGTTATTCCTTCTTTTCGATTTAGAGATATTATTGATTTACCCCTATGCAGTAAGCAGCTATACTAATGGATTATATGGTTTATCCGTAATGCTTATTTTCTTTGTTCTTTTAACTTTAGGATTTGTGTTTGAATTTGGTAAAGGAGCATTAAAAATTGATTCAAGGCAATACAATTATTTAAGTCAAAATAGTATAAATGAAAGACTATTTTTTATATATAAATACCTTTATAGATCTTTAAATGGTAGGGTAAACAAGGGATATCCAAATACTTCATATAAAATATTACACTCTGGCGCAATAGGTTTATTACCCCTTTTTTTTGTTTTACAAGATTCTTCTAAGCTAGATAGTGTAATTACTCCTTTAAAATATAAATATAATATTGTAAAAAATATTA
>NW_022983696.1:0-6355 GCF_010093885.1 Aplosporella prunicola CBS 121167 | reverse complement strand
TTTTTTTTACTTTATACAATACATATGTAGAAACAAACTTGACTTACTTGGTTTCTCGGATGCGTTCGCACTGCAGTCCAATCTCCTTACAGTGTTGACTGTGTCTTGTACCGTACTTTCACGCCCTACTCTTCAACCCGGTCAAACGCCCCTCCACTCCAAACCTCCAAACCTCCAAACCCCACAGCCCATTCTTGCACCACCAACACCACCCAGCAACCAGCAGGCAGCCAAACCACGCCCTCAGAGACCTCCTCCACGCCTGCACCAGCACAGCCACTCCCCCTCAACCCACGCCCGCTGCACGCAGCTATTTCCATACCCATGCAAAAACCCTTCTTGGCAACGCGATCCTTCCATCCTTCCAGAAACGCCTTCTAGGCCCTATAGACGACCGCTCCACGAATCCTCCATGCAGGCAACGCACACTGAGCCCCACCACCATCGCCACCGCTGCCAGTTCCTGCTGACGCGTCTGGCGGGGACATGGCGTGAGCGACGGGCGCCGGGCGGGACGGGGGACTTGTTGGTTCCTGGGTAGGTAGGCGTGGTCGGGGGAGGGATCGTCATCGTCGTCGCGATCGCGAATGCGCGCGAGATGGATGATGATGATGGGTCAGAGTGAGTGAGCGTGAGCGTGAGCGTCAGAGTGGGAGTCATCCGCGCCAGCTAGCCAGCGCGCTCAGGTGAGCGCTAGCTAATCCGGACAGCCGCTGGCACATCATCATCATCATCATCATCATCAGCCGCGGCCGCGGTCGTGGTCATGGTCAAATTCGTCGTCGGTGTTTGAATGCCAACTCCGCCCTCACACGGGCACGTTGTTGTTGTTGTCATGCCGTGTCGCGTGTCGCAAGCTGCGGTGCATGGAAGTGCAAGGACAAGGACATGTTTCGCGCTGCTAGCCCGCTGCGGCGAGAAACATCCCAAGGTGGGACGAACATGCAGTGGGGCCCAGGTTGGACCCGCGCACCCACACGCCCACGCTCCCCACGCTCGCTCGCTCGCTCGCTTGCAGCCGCTCACCCGCGCGCCCGCTGTGCCGCTTCCTTCGCACGAAAACGGCCCCCATCAACCCCTAAACCTCCGTCCCGCCCCGATGGATGCGCCAATCGCGGGATTTTGCGTCGTCGCGAAGGATGGAGGCGAAGGAGCAGCGAACGGCGATTTGGGGTTTGGAGGCGTTGGATTGCGCGGGCTGCTGGCTTTGTTGATCCCTCGGGGCGAGAGGCGGGAGGCGGGAACTATGGCTGATGGGAAGGAGGAGTGAAGGATTCGTCTCGTCTCGTTCTTGTGGCGCGGAGTTACGCGGTGCTGGGTTGGGTTGTTGAATGAGGGGGTAGAGGGGAGGATTCTTCCTACCTAGCTAGTTGTTTGGGGTTTGCATGCGGTTTCTGCTCTGTTTTGCCACTGCTGCCTAGGTTCTGTTGCTCCTTGGCTTTGCGAACTATGTAACTAGGAGTATTACCTGTATGTCCTCGTTGGCGGAGAAATTGGACATGGGAATGAAGAAATAGTAAGAGAGGTGTTGGAAAGACATTGCACCCCTGACGTGTTGTTTAGAGCTTGTTTTAGGGGCCGAGGAATAATGACGCGTCTAACTGATTCCCCGTCAAGCTGTGGATTTGAGGGAAATGTCATGGCCGCCGCTGTCTTGTCGCTTAATCTTAGCGACCCGGAGACCGTTGCCAATGCGGATTTGAACGTGAACCAGACAATGCATGACATTTTCGGATGCAAGACGGTTAGAGAAGTATTGAGGCTTAATTTAGTCATTCCAGCTATCCGGAAAGCTTCTAACGCTCTCGAAGTCAGGCATGAGTGTCTTGAGCTAACAGCTGTCCCTGTCCACCGTGCCTTTGTGACTTTGTCTTCCGCTGCGACCAGGCTGGTCTTGTCTACCACCGTCTTGTCCCTGTGTGTTGCACCTCTGAGCCTGCTGCTCTGGTTCGGGACCTTGCTGATTCTCAGGCTTCTATCGTAGATAGTGTTAGCATGTCCAATAAAAATAACAAAGAACCTCCTGCACAATAATCGGGTTTAAGTATAACTTTTCCATTGTTTCAAAGTTCTTAGTTTATTTGTTTCAATGCGGCTCATCGCGTCTCGTTTCTCGATGCTGTTTCAGTGGGCTGTGTGATAGAAAACATTTTGTCCAATTAGCGGCAGGATGATTTACTCACCATGAAAGCTTTCTTGTTGAGGCTGTCTAAATCACTTGTTAGCGCGAAGATAAAATCATGTTTTGCAAAGCTTTATACCAAAGTCTACTCTAGTAGCTACCTAGCTTTATGCATGAGCTGTGATTGATCCAAGCCGGTTGTCGAAGGAGGACTGCCAATTCGACAAGGAAACAGCATCTTCTGCCTCGAAACTCCAGTGTTCAAACTCAAGCATTACCTCTTGTTACCCATAAAGAAAGCATCATCCCTTCCATGACAGTCAACCCTTCGTCTGTTTTGATGTCTGACTGTGTCCGTCATCATAGTAATTAACAGAGTCAACAAACGACATGTCGTGATCCTGCTCCAGAACAGTTGTCACAAGCCCTCCTAACGGCCCACCGACAATGCCATCGCTTACGTCCGCCGCTTTCTTCAACAAAGAGACAATCGATTTTTCAGTGTTTTTTCCGTTCCCGTTGTCCAGTGCCACCAGGATCAAGTGCACAGCAGGAGAGTGCATCAGATCTCTTTCTAGCATGCGCTTTTCTCCCGCTGCGTATTCAGGGAAAACCTCTCGCAGAAGCTCGTCACATTCTTTGCTAACCTTCGTCGTCAACAGACATGAGGTTCTTAGCAAGGTAACGTAGTTGAAAGGCAAGGGGATTACTTCGGATTGTAGAGTGTCACACAGATTCTGCAGAAGCGCGACAGCCTCTCCGGTATGCTTCCCACGCTGCGCAAAAGCACCTCCGAGGTCAGCAGGGATGCCGTGCTTCATAACGCTCTTCAGCGACGGAGCGGGGCCGTATCTGGGCGCATCTCTGTTTTCGGATGCCTGTTTGCTCTTGAGGCGGACACTCTAGATCTTTGGCTGTGAAGTTGGTATGGCCGGATTTGAGCATGATTGAAACTGGGGATGCCTGTTTGCTCTCGAGGAGGATCTTCTCTAACTGCTCTTTAGCCGTGAAATTGGTCCGGCCGGATTTTAACATGAGCGAAACTGGGGCTAGCTCCTGAAGTCCCCGTATACCCCGCCTACTAAGCGGCATATCTAGCTTGGACCTGCTGGCTGTGTTGCGCAGTTCGCGTCGGTGTGAGGCGAAGTTCGTTATGGAATAACCTGTGCTTAATGTCCATCGCTTGAGATAGTCGTTTGAGTTCTTTGGCCTGCCACCGAAGAGGATATTTTCCCCTTGATGGGAGTATAGAAACTCCATATCCTTCCATTTCTTGTTGAGGAGCTTTTCTTGGCGTAGGGAATTGTACAGATGGGCTGCAGTCGTGATTGAGGTAGTTGTGTTTGTCAGTTGTATGCCGAACTGCTGGAAATTGGACACGATTAAGGACTTTAAAAGCCCAACCCATAGCGGATGGCTTCCCATTAGCTCGAATGGCTCACTTGAGGACAGACCCAGCTAGCAAAACATCCCTGGAATCCGTTCCAACTTAACGAACTCTCTGATGAGATAGTTGTCTTGCACGAGACGCATATCCATGCCGTACTCTTTCTTGCCAAATTGGCCTACGAACTTTAATGCCTCATTCGTTGATGTCTGAATTTGTCGAGCGGTCCGCTGTAACTCAAGAAATCCTCGCTGGGTTTTTTGGCGCAAGATGTGAGTTATGTCGAGAAAGACTTGTGTCGCAAACGCGTCTGAAATGGATACTTTGCCTCCCTCGAGTAATGCCTCCACACTTCTAAGAAACCCATCCATCGAAGGCATAGTTGTTGAACCTAAGGTTTTCTTGAGATTGCAACATCGGCTTGCAATTATGCGTCAGAATGGCCATGTCTTCCTTGTACCTCTCCCGGTGACTTTTCTCAGCTCTGTTGCTGGTAATATCGTACTTCTCATCGGGGGTAAAGATATCTCCACATTGGATTCTAGGGACGACTTTCCTGAACCCTTCCAGAAAATGGAAGGTAGTAATAAAAGTATGGCCGGTAGGTGCTCTGAAGTTCATAAAGTCCTCTGGTGGTTCCTTAAAGGTTGGGTCTTCTTCAAACGCTTCGCATACTTGAATATAAGCCCTAACAATCAATGCAGAGGGCTTTTGGTCCATGCCAAACATAACTTGTGCATCCTCCTCAAGCTCTCTGGCGAGATCAAGAGCAACGTTCGTCGTGATCGACACGGCACTCAGGTCATACAAACCTCTTTCATATTTTTCCCAGATCGTATGAATCATGCCTCGGAGATTGCTGTAGTCGAAGATGAGCATATAGAATACACACATAGCTTCGTTGTCATCGTGAAGCTTTGCGGCATGATAATCGGGCTCTCTTCTATCAGCTTTTGGAATGTCTGGTGCATTCAGGAACTGCTCGGTCGGCTTATCAACGTGCAGGCCTGAAAAAGCGTTATTGAAGGAGTTATCCTGAGACACTTTCGAGCCCTCTGAGGGTAATTTAACGGATCCGGCGCTTGATGCCTTCAGGGAAATGTGGGAAAGTAGCACATCTCTTGTACTTTCGAGAACAGAGACGAAGTGAGAATGCCTAGATCCATCCGGGTCATTAAGGGCCGATGAAAGATCAGAAAATAGTTGATTAACCTCCCTCCCTGCGTGCCGGGCGTCCCTGCGTGCCAGAACAAACGCGAGGTACTTTTACTTCACAGCGATATAGAATATGTGCACACGCTACTATACCTATAGTACTGAATGAACTTTACTCTACAGGTACTATTTATTATCCGAAACCTCTTTTACCTAAAAAATTGTCTAAATGTAGCCGTCTATCCCCTACTTTCTACGGAGTGTATTTTCTTAGCGCGATAGCATTTCTCCGCTACAGCACCAACATCCATCTCTCATCACTCCTAAGGCTCCAGTTAACGTGCCCCCCCCTTCTCGCTGTAGAGCCCCCCCCCCTCACCACCGCCTGCCTAATTAGGTATCGCTCCGGCAGAAAGTTGCCTTCGCGCGACTTCGTGATATCGCGACTTCGTAACAACGTATCCTCTCTACAACGCCTCTTCGCGGCCACCCACGCCACCATGGACCTTGCCGCTCCGCCAGAGAGCGTTCACCCAACGCTTTAAGCTACCAGAGATGCGATCAAAGCTTTCTCGAAGGAACACGGATACGCGCTGAGTGATAAAGGCACAAAGTCCACCAAAAAGGGTGTGCCGAAGAAGCTACGCCTCCGCTACAACAGAGCGGGCACCCACGTCTCTAATGCCTACGTCCGCAATACAGGCACACGGAGGACTAACTGTCCCTTTCAACTCGTCGTTCGCCGCTAGGAGAATAGTATATAGAAAGTTAAAGCTCCTGCAGACGCTCCTCCACACAATTATAAGCCATTTTTATCGCCAATAGCTCACCCATATTACCGCAAGATGACTGCCGAGCAGCAGCAGCAGATTAATACTCTCGGTACTGCTAGTCGCCCTAGACAGATCCGTACTCAATTATTAAGCGAAGACCCGGACAGTTTAATAACTAGCTCTAATATTAAGAACTACCAGGCAAAGATAAGACGACTACGCCTTAATAGCCTTACTACTACACAACGAATAGCTAAGGACCTCGAAGGAGAGCCTAATTAGGTATCTAAGCTGCAGCGGGACTCGGATAATAACGCCTATCTCTTCTTCTTCGTATACAAGAGAGCTCTCGCCCTTTAACAGCGCTAGGGCGACGTCGTAATAATAGACTATACGTATAATTCGAACAGCGAGAAAGTGCCTCTACTATATATTGTAGGAGTTACTCCTATGGGCCGTAGGTATACTATTGCCTTCTACCTGCTGGCGAAGGAAAGTGAAGCTAAATATCTCTAGGCAATTAAACGTCTTTCGCGGGTCATAAAGAAGCCTTCAGTCTTCGTCACTAACTATAAATTAGCGTTGAAAAATACTCTCAAGACTTACTACAGCGACGTTCCACAACAGCTCTATATATAGCACATTACTAAGAACGTCGGCAGCAAGATCAGGCAGGCCTAGGCACATCAACCTAATCCAGATATAGAGACTACAGAGGATAGCGAAGATATCGAGCAGCAGCGGACGGCATATGCACGTCGCTTTCAACACCTTACTAGTACTCCCACGCCTGCAGAATAGGATACTCGCTAGGAGTCCTTTCAGAACGACTACGCGGAGAAGGAGGACTTTATTAGTTATATTCGAACACAATAGGTCCCTTTTAAGGAGCAGTAGTACCGGGCATAGACTACTTAT
>NW_022983695.1:0-6415 GCF_010093885.1 Aplosporella prunicola CBS 121167 | reverse complement strand
TTTTTTTAGGTATTCTAAGATTTCTAAGATCCGAAGAGTCTAGGTTCAATTCCTAGTAAATATAAAAAGTATTGCACTTATTTGCGTTTCATTTTTTTCCTTTAAGTTTTAGTATTCCTCGCTAAGATCGGGCTTAGCAGCCGCCTTACCCAATACGGAAGGTGGGTCGTCTATTAACCAATCAACGTTAAACCTTAAGTCGACCTACCCGCCCGCCTACCGCCCGCCCGCCCGCCTAGGCGCCCGTCTTCAGCCCGCCCGCCCAAAGGGCCCGGGCGGGAGCGGGCGGGTGACTGGGAGGCCTGTTCGCGCTTTCCCATCCGGCTCAGCACCGTGCGTGTGCGGGGCCGTTCCATCGCCCTGTGGCATGCTGCTTATGCTCTATAAGTACTTTGCAACTTCTGACGCCTTATGTAGTAGCCTGGCAGAATCTTCTCGTGCCCGTTGCATTTTGCAAACAAGAGAAGTTTCCGCCAACAAGTAGTTGAAAGGGACTGCATCTTACAAACGTTCTTTTAGCAGCCTAGTCACTACTCAAGGCCTTTTGTTTAAGCGTTTCACATTGGAGCAGGCGCCTCTTCTATCAACGAGAGACCCTTTGCGAATTAAGACTACATATATACCGAGGCCGTTGTCGGTGTTTCGGCCACGAGGGGAAAGATAAGGTGTATCCCGTATTTAATTAAAATGTTTTATAGTCGGCGAGTACGAGGAAAACAAAATCTTTATTTCTTTATTCTTTATAAGAGGACATACGTCTTCAAGGGCTTTAATCATCCAGTGAAGTTTCCCAGCGGGCCGACACCAACGGATAGGTGCGACGAAAAACATGAAGACTAAGTCCACACCATACGCGCCTTAACCACAATGTCTCTAAGCCTAAACACTGCAAATTTGGCCATCACTGACGCCGGTCTTGCAATGCATTTGTGTGGAATAGCGATTCCATTTCCATTCCCATGAACAACTAACAACTGTGGCCTGCTCGCTCATCATCTAACCGGCCATCTCTCCCATCTCATCAAACTCTGCATGAAGACTCTCCACCTCATCCCTCAAGCGCACATTCTCATCAGCCAAGCGTCCGTTGGCAGCAGCTAGGTCCTCGACCTCCGCATCAAGTGCCTGAATCTGCGCAACTATCTCCTGAGTACCCAACCTCATTTGCTTATGCTCTGTAATCAACTCTTCGCGTTCCTGCTTCAGATTCCGCGTCTCCCGGCGCAGTAAGATGTTTGAAGTTATTAAGCTTTCGACACGCCGGTGCAGCTGTCTGTTTTCGTAACGCAGTGTATTAAGCAGTGAGTCTGTGTCCTGGGCTTCAGTGTCAGCTGCAGCAGAGAAAGTGAAAGGATTACTCGCTGATGCCTACCAATAGACTCGTATTGCCGTTTGGCATGGGGCTTTGATGTCTCGTCATCATGATGTTGGTGATGCTGGTTCCGGTAGTCGCCGGCTGCGTGGGCGAGAGGTTTTGTCTATGCCATTGGCCGTTCCGCTGGTCATTCCAGTTGTCGTTGCGGTTGGGAGTGAACATCGTGACTGCTCGCTGCTATAACGCTCGTTGAAGGAAGCTTATTGAGAGGATTGTGTTGCTTGTGTTCTCAATGTCGCGAATGGGATGGAGCTTTTTATACATTTGTCAGGTGAGAGCGCATGGGGATCTTGATGCATAGCTGAAAAGCAAATTAGGATTCTGTTTTACGCCTACTAGGAAAAGTGATTTTTTACTGATTGGAAGAGTAACGAGTAGCTTGATGCGGTATCTCAAATGATCCAAAGTGGTTGTTTACTAAGTGCAGTACAAAAATCCCCTCACAAATATCGACAGTTACACAAATGAAAAGCTTATAAAAGAATATTTCGGGTGTTTCAGATAGAGTCGGGTGGTGACGTGCTTTCGGTCCAATAGAACAAACAAAGTAAAACATAGTTCTCTGTAGAGAGTTCAGGGTGGGGCGGGGTTATGATTATACCGCCATCGTAGGCCGTAGATAAGTAATCTACCGGTTCGCGTTTCTACTTCTTCCTTTTATATAGTAGGATCATCGTATAGAATACCACCGAGCATGTCTCCGAGGACATAACGTCCTCGGAGACATGCTCGGCACAACTTAATAGATCTATAATAAGAACGGGTGACGTAGCCGGGTGTAAGCATTCTGTAGAGCTTACTCGGCGGTACTTAGATAGTTGGTAACTAGGTAAGTTGAATACTATATATATGTAGCTACAAAACATCCATTGCGAGGATTATACTACGCCACCGCATGCTGCTCGCGAAAACAAAAAAAGCTAAATATTAATCTAGAGACGTTCAGCTACTCAAATGAAACGAGAAAAGACCTGCAGCCTCAGATCTTATAATATTAACCGGACAGTAAGCAACGAATTTCTAAAGCTATTCCCAAGCAGAGCAACGCGTCGGGCGCCGAGAATAATCGTTGCATAAAGGTAAACGGAAGAGCGAGCGTAAGCAAAATGCGATGTATAAATTTTAGGACAAGCATCGCGGCTCCGCAGTAGCAGCAGACCATTCCCATACGCGCTACCCTAGTTGTCCGTTCGCCGGCGCCCATCGACGTAGGCTAGACGTCTAGCTATCACTTTGTCCTACGCCTTTCGCATTGTCTTTCTTCGCCGCTTTTAGAGTACGGTCTCTAGGATAAGTACGGTTCATCATCAAGGCCGGGGGCGAGCTGACCAAGGAGTTCTTCGATCTAGCGTACGCGGTGACGGCAATAAACAACGTCGAGATCAAGGTCAGCGTTGACGGGCCGTACGGCGAGACCGGGAGGCAACCAAGCGGTTTCGGGCACGTGTTGGCTGTCGCGGGCAGGCCTGGTGCGGTGTTTACGCTGCCAGTGATTGAATAGATGTTGCTATGGAATGCGGGGAGAGCGGCAGGATGAGAACGGAGTAAAAAGCTGTGGTTGCGACGAGGGAGTAGTATACCGGAGAGATGGAGACGATATTAAAGAAGTACTGCGTTGCTGCGAAGGGGATGGCCGTGTCTGTTATCGTGTATCTGACAGTGATAGATGAAGCGGCGCTGGAGACAGAAATAGGGAAGATCGATGACAGTTTGGCTGACACAGGAGAGCTGTGCTGGAATACTGGATGCCCGGGGCTGTCCCGGAATCATTCGTAAGTATGCAGCGGAAGATGATGCGTCTCTGGGTTTTGCTATCTGTGGCCCAGCGGGCAAGTTGTATGACGTCCGCAGTGCAGCTGCAAATTTGCAGAAGGACGTACTTGGCAAGAGACCGCAAGAAATATACCTGCACAGCGAGTACCTCTCGTAATTATACACTTTACAATGCCTTCGCACTCCCGCTGATGAAGAGGAACAAGAGGTGATAAGTTCTGATTTGAAAGTCGCATCAGGTGGCGGTGGCGGCGGGTTCAGAAATCCTCCAGAATGGTTTGGAGATACGAGACTTTGTCTCAGTTTGGTAGAGCATTGACAAACCACACAACGGCCACGGTTCACCTTCTCGCACTGGTTCTTTGCTTGTGCTTCTACCCGGAACCGCTGCTTTGTCTTCTCTTGTCTTTCTGTGTCCCATCTTTCCACTCGCTGCCAGAATTGCGGATCGAATGCAAGTCAAGGTTCCCACGAAGCAAGTATTCGTTGCAGGCATGGCTCCTCAGTCCGTGATTGTCGTGTTGATAACCCCCACACGATCAAAGCTTGGAGGCGAGCCATCCACTCGGGCCCATTCTACAATCGCAGGGCCCTCTTCGAATGCAAATACCTTACCAGTCTGTGTAGCACTGATCGGCGAGAGCGGCAAAACATTCTCCATTCCTTGGACAGAACCGACAGAGTTCCATGCTGTGCCGTTTAAAAAAGCCATCCTCACGCCTCCAGATGACTTGGAGGATAGGACTTGTACATTGAGCAGCAAGTTGTCGTCAAGTTTGGACGATGCCGCAATGTTGCAGCCGCTGTCAAGTGGTAAATCCGCTGCAGACTCAGAGAAATTAGCCAAAGCCTGGACATAGTCTCGCCGTCTTTGGACAGACTTACATCTCATCTTAGTCTTGTACCACTCTCCCTCGCTGTCCTTGTACAACTCAACCAAACTTCCACCCGTGTTGCGGAAATACATGGCTAGGTGTAAGTCGGTATCGTTTATCGCAGTAACCTGTGGCACGGGTAGAAAAGCGACCACTGTATTTGGATCCACCGTTATTGTCGCAACATCGACAACGCTGGTGATGGATTTGAAAGGTTGTCTGATTTTGAAACTGTTCTCCTCGTCCAGGAAGGCGAATAAATCAAGGGTAATGCATGTGTCCGCAGTGCATTGGCGAATGTATGTGGCGAGCATTCTTCCATTCGGATTGGCATTGTATCCAGGGGAAAGTTTCCCATCTGTTTGCCAGTCGAGGCTTTGGTTACTGGAAAAAACTCCGCTGATGGTACTGCTGTTATCCATGAACATGCAATGAAAGTCGGTTTGGTTGTCGGTGTTTCCAGTAGTGGCCCAGTAGAAGTTGTATGCTGCAATCGGTGTCCCAAGCTTTGGATGGCTCGCATTTCCTTGGGCTTTAACAGATGAAAGCGCCCATTCGTTGCTGGGAATACTTCGATCCGCCATGTAAATCTGCGACGACTTGTCCTGGAAAAAGACTTGTGCATGCTCTATGCCGCTTGTATCGGTGTAGTTTGCGGCTGCAAGGCTAGAGTTGGGAAGAATTCCATGTTGATTAGCCGCAGTATTGTTGCTCGAGTCTTTGTTCGAGTCTCTGTTCCTGGTCACACCCACTCCGACACCAACGCCTATACCAATGGCGACGAGAATGGCCAGAAGAAGTGTGATCGCTATAGTCTTTCTCTGGAATCCACAGTAGGTCTTCTCTTGCTGATTATCGACATGGATCGCTTCTGGTAGGTCCCTTTCGGCTGGCTGAGGAAGCGCCTCTGGGTCGTCGCCTGGCTTCACCTCAGGTAGATTGGACGTTCTGTCTACCTCAGGCAGAGGCGCCCTCCTATCTACCTCAAGTGTGCTGTAGTCTACGTCCTGTCCACTCATTGCGGTGGGAGTTGAGACGGATTGGGATTACCAAAAGTATTAGCACACTTGTGTGTCCCGGTGCTGTTAAAATTCAGTAAGGTAACAACTCCGATAGATGCTGGGAGGATGCCATGGAGACGGCAGCGAATAAGCGTATTTTCAACGATATATGTCTGTTGGGGCGGCGGAAGAGGCTGACATCTGCAACTGCAAGTAAGCAGAGAGCTGAATAAAAGTGGGGAACTTATGCAGTATGACGCCCCGGTTCGGTCTTCGGCACCAGTAGTAAAAGCGGAAGAGGCTAGCGATCTTCACAGATGCACGTAAGCATCGGGGCCGAAACGAGGGTGCATCTTGCAGAGCCAGTAGCTCTGCTGGATGTAGGGAAGATAGATGACGGTCGCTGTTCTCACTCTGGTATACCGTTGCCTGGTCGTGCCTGGGCGCTTGCGATGATCACGCGGGTTCGGGAAAGACCTGCCGCTTCCCCAGGATCTTTATAGTGGTTCGTGCGGGGAAACTGACACACCAGAAAACATACTTCGAAAGCCATCCCATCGCATACAAGCAATAAAACATCGCAGCGGCCGCAGAATATCCCAAAGAAAACTAACTGGAAGCGTATTGTCGGCTGGAAGGAGATCACAACATTAGCTATTTTCCAACGGTGTATCGGGCCCTCTGGCCATTTCTGTCGCTCCAATGCCGCGGATCGCATCCATTGGAAGTTGACAGCATAGCGACAAGTTAAAACGGCATAGAAATACACCATTCTAAGGAAGCTGTCTGCATCTTCGCCCCAGCTGCATTGGCGTTGTCGCGTCCTGCTGGAACGAGCAAGCGAGCGAGCGCCTCCGCGGCTTTCCCGCCCAACCACCGAAGCTCCGCATCCAAGCATGACACCGTATACCATCTACAACAGAGTGGTTGCAGGGCCCTAGAGATAATATGTCTTTGCGCAGTCCCTTCCATGCTCTTTCAAGATAGAAATGCCCTTATTCTCTCCCCGTAACTTCCTTCGCGGCGTTTCCTGCTAAGCAAGCCATGCGCATCTACAATTCGGTGTCGCGGGTCGCCGTCAGGGTCCACGCCAACAAAACTCTGCTCACAACCCCGCTCTCTCTCACCCCAGCACAACCCACAATGGAGAATATCTTTGCAGATCAAATTAATGGAAATTCCTATAAAGGTCGCAATCTTTCTCATGACCAGCGAGTTTGGATCATTTCCGCAAGCGAACAGGGCACCAGCCAGCATGAGATCGCACAGGTCACCGGCCTACCTCGGTCGACCGTAGCAGGAACAATTCAACGCTTTCACAAGACACAACGCATTGATCTAGAGCCCCGGCCAGGACCTAAAAAGAAGCTTAGTTTTCGTACCCAGCGGAA
>NW_022983694.1:0-6431 GCF_010093885.1 Aplosporella prunicola CBS 121167 | reverse complement strand
GGGGGGAGAGAGGGCGCACAAAAAGCAACGCGGCCGGGCGTCGATCTTGAAACGCGGGCGAACAACGGTTTGTCGAGCTGCGGCAAATGGATTAAGTAGTTTGGAGTAGCCAGATCAGCCAAAAGTCCAGCGTCTCCCCCCTCTCCATTCATCGCGGGCCGTCACGTTCTCAGGGCCCGCCCCTTGCGCCATTCCCCCCAATCCCGTTGGACCATAGACTTTATATCCCCGCCGCTGCGGCCTGGTTTCTCAGGCCAACAATGTCCGCCGCCGACCAGGTCTTCCAGTGCACCGAGCTGCTCGAACACATTCTGTCCTTCACCTCCATCAACACCCTGCTCGTCCTGCAGCGCGTCTGTCGCCGCTGGCGCGACGTCATCCGCTGCTCCACCAAGCTGCAGCGCGCCCTCTACTTCAAGCCCGACCTGACCGGCGACGTTTACGGCCTCAATCCGCTTTTGGTGCAGCGTTTCACCTTTGCCCGCACCCCCGACGAGCGCCTCTGGATCTCCACCAAGGGCAAGGGCTACTGGCGCAACAAGCTGCTGTCGTGCAAAAACGCCTCCTGGCGCGGCATGCTCTTCACCCAGCCGCCCGAGCCCTTTTCTTTTGTCTCGCATCGCTTCACCGACGACAGCCTGGTCCACTGCAATTTTGAAGAGTACACGACTTGCGGCGAGGCCTATAACGAGGGCACTGGCCAGATCCCCAGCGTCCTGCCCCGTTAACTCTGCACTCAATTGCCCATGTCCTATACCTATACCTTTTCTTTTAATCCCTTCGATCCTAATACCCGCCGCGGCGCAAAAGAAATACACCTACATGGCCGCCCTCACACCAGAAGTGAGACAAGGCGGTATGTAATACGGTCCCAGACCGGCTGGTCGGCAGATCCTCCCGGTTGCCCTTTGCGTCAACATCGCTTCGCAGGCCGCTCGCCAGGCCAGCCTAAATCTCTGCCGACGTCTCAGCACCGCATCCTTCGGCACAGGACCTGAAACGGTGGCGCCCAAGGCCCTCCCAGGAACCGGCGGCCCCGGCATCCCCACAATCTTGGCTCGGCCAGAAAAAAGCTTGTCGCTGCCCAGTTTGGGAAAGGCTGTTGCAAGTATCCGATAGATTGCTTTATTGTGGGCGGATGATCGTTCCGTGCGAGCCCAGCGTCATTCACATCGGTCGTTTGTGGCCAGACCGTGGCTTAAAGTCGCCTTTCCACTCACGTCGACAATGACGTCCCACCATGGAAGCTCGGGCGGAGCTGGTTTGTTCTATGGTTATCTAGGGTTTCAAGGCCCTATAGTGCTCTGGGGGGTATAAAAGGCGTTTGTTTCTCTGTTCCTGTTGTCTATCATCCGCAAGCCACCAGTCAGTCAGTCAGTACAAGCCGCTCCAGCAAGCATCGTCATCAAAATGTTCTCCAAGATCCTGCTCCTTGCTTCCGCCATTTCCGGCGCCACCTGCGCGACGACCTACACGGCCTCGTTCACTCAGTACGGCTCCACTGACACCTGGGGCTCCGGGAACTGCAACGTCAAGACCGCCGCCTGCGGCTTCTACACTTCGGTGCGCTGTCCTGAGGCAACAAGGCGGAGATGAGTCAATTGCTAATTTGTGTATTCGTGAAGCCCGGCTACTCTGCTGCCGTCTCGGAGAACCTGTACGGCGCGGCACCTGGCGCAGGCGCTGGCCCCGCCTGCGGCACCTGCTGGAAGCTCACGGCGCAGAAAGACAGCTCAGGCAACCAGCTCAGCAACGCGGGTAACTCCATCGTTGTCATGGTGAACAACCTGTGTCCTGGTACGATCTCCCTTTCCCCATCTCTCCCAATACCGCACCACACCACGCAACAGCGCCCGAACAAACCATACGAAAGAAAGCGAATCATGAAAAACGGCGTGAAACAACGAAGCTAACACCTCCTTCCCCCTCCAACAGCAAGCGGCAACCAGCTCTGCTCGCAGAGCGGCCTCTCAGGTACGAACCAGTACGGCGCGAACGTCAACTTCGACCTGTGCATCGACTCGGGCGCCAGCAGCGCGCTGTTTGGCAACTCGGGCGTCGGGCTGGCGGTGGGCAGCGCGGAGCAGGTCGACTGTTCGCAGTGGAGCGGGACGAAGCAGTAAGAGATGGATGGTGAGCGTGGGGTGAGGGAGCGTGTGAGTGGGGTGGGGATGGCGGGGATCTGAATGGACTGTCCTTACGGAATTGAGATTTTGTGATTTGCAGGGATGGAGTGTGTGGATGTGCGTCTTGTTGTGTCTGCTCTCTCGGGATCGGAATCGTCTTCTACTCTTCGCCCATTACGGCCCGTGATTCTCTCGCACGAACCTAATATTCCCATTCTTAAGCTCCAGCTGTCAACGGACGTCGTCTCCGTCTCCGTGCCCTCGCGCGCTGCCCGACATACCCGGGAGGCTAAACGGAGCCGTGTCCTCCCGCTTCTGTTCTCGTTCTTGGCCAAGGCACTCTCGGGCCGAGCGGTGCGAAGGATCCCAGGAGGAGTGGGGCTGCTGCTATAGCACGTGGTGCTGCCGGGATGGTAAGTCAGTGTCCAGCGTGGAAGATCCACTTGTGCGGCTCAATTGTGGGAACGGAGTGGGCATGGCAGGGTGGAGCGGAGAAGTGGAGAGGAGAGGAGAGGAGCGGAGAATAAAGTGACTCGTGGTTGGTTGAACCATGCTTTTTCTCGCAAGTCATGAGCTGCTTTTCGTCTTGAAGTCTGTCATGACCTAGACTAAGCTGATATTCTTCAGTCTCCAACGCGACGCCGGAGAGTCATCAAGCACCTCTCCGTATCCAATGCGGCGGTACAGGTCCGGGCTCTCGTTGACCCGGACGAGGAAGATGCCCTCTCTTGCCCGTTGGTAGAAACATATACTCGCAAAGCAAAACCCATGTAAACGCCTACTCCCAGCCCTCGCGTCCCACAGTCCAACCCCATCTTCCATATCGAGCGATACCCAGCCCACGACGGTCTCGGCTCTCTCACCTCCCTCACGCCGGAGCGCCAGCGTCCGCACAGGCACGAAGCGCTTGGGCTTCAGCACCGGCAGCCGGCTCTTCAGGTTCCAGGGGATGTTGCGGCGGGGACCGGGGCCAATCTCGGTCGTCGAAGTAGAGAGCTGCACGCTCTCAAGCGCAGTCGTTTCGAGGCGGAGTTCGAGGTGGCCGGGGCCGCTGAGCCAGGCGTGCTGGTCTTTCCCATCGAGGTCGAAAGGGTCGCGCACTTTGATGAATTCGCACTTCGTTGTTAGGCATCTGGACGCGCTGGGGCGGTGGTGCGGCTCTGCGGGCGAGAATGGGGGTGGCGAGCTGGGCTGCGTCCAGCGGTGTTGGCGGCCTGGCCCCGTGATCCCGAATGGGTCGCTGGTTTTGCTGAGCGAGCGCTCGTCTGTCGCAAATTGGATCGGCCCGTCGTATGCTGCCCAGGACCAGGAGGGCGCTCGTGGAGAGGAGGGCGTGCTGAGGGGTGTGCTTTCCCGGAGCCAGAGCAGCCCTTCGCTTATGCGGTCGTGCCAGAGCCCCGCGCAGTACGTTGCGCCTGTTTTTTCGTGTATTCGCTGCGCCATTCCGGAGAGGGCTATGAGTTTGTCTTTTTCTTTGGTGAGGCTGCAGTTCGAGTACATGGTTATTAGGTCGAGCCAGTCTGCCGGTGTTTCTGTCCTTAAGAAGGTGTTGTCTGTCGTGGGTGTGCCATACTTTTGACTTGGTACTCGAAGCAGTTGGCACAGTTCGGGGGCCGCGGAGGGAGCAAAGAACTTGCGTCGTGGTGCAACGGGCGCGTTTTTGACCCTTAAGATCGTGCGGGCTCCGCTTCTCTCCAGCCGGTTGGCGGTGTCGGACATCAGTGGCCGGTGGTGGCTCAGTGGACCGTCCTCTGCTTCAGTCCCGTGCATCGTTTCCAAGTAGATCTGGCCTTCAGTGAAGTGGATGGTGTTCGATGCGAGGAAACGTTCTTGAAGTACCCAACCTCGCCTGCAGAGCTGACTGTCTGTGACGTCGGCTTCAAGATTGGCTGGCCGGCAGATGTAGTATGTTGAATCAGGTCCTTGGAATTCCACCGCTGTCCTTTTCGCCATTGACCTATCGAGGAAGCCTTCCGTGTCGTCCCTTGCGCAGTGGACGGCAATTGTGAAGTGTGCGTTCCCGTAGACATCGGCCATTTTGCCTGATTCCTTTGCCCAGTCTTGCTCGTCGTCTTGGATGATGCACAATGCGTCGATCCACAAATAGGAATATCCAAGTTGGCTGACAACCTCGACCGCGTCGCGAAAGGTTGCCGGTAAGTCTTTCCTGATCGAGATGCCAGAGCATCTTTCACTCATGGTCGAAACCGTGGTCGTAAAATGTTGAGACGCTCCCCATTTGTGGCTAAGCGCTACATATCGCACCGCCCTTCGATTAAAACCCCATGTCAGTGGGAAATGCTCCGCGGTGTGGATTAGCTCAAGCCTATCAGGCCCGAGTACATGGAGCAGACGAGTTGGCAGAAATTTAGGTGACTCGGGACCAGGCGATGGGATTTTGGAGAGCCACTTGCGCATAAGTGCAAACTTTCCGCTTCGTTCTAGTCTTGGATCTGTTGCAATTCGGGGATCCTTCGTGGAATCAGGTACTGTTTAAGATTTATCAACACAGGATCGGGATGTTAGAGACCGTTCGCATACCTAAATTGGTAAACAAAAGTAATTTTTCCTCGATTGTCTCATGGTATGCGGGTTTCATAGCCGGGCTGTACCGAATCCGAAACATCAGGATCAGACTAGCAGTTCCTGAAAGGGAGGGCTTTGAGCTTAGTTCTATTGAGAGGCCCAATCTTTTGTTTGATATTGCTTCATTGTCGATATTGGCGTCCTTGTTGTAAGTGTGGTCGTCATGTGTAATTAGCTCTTTGTTGTGCTTCATTGCTGATTCGAGGAGCGAACTGTTGCTCTTTCGAATTATGAGCCACATTAGAGAGCACATCTTGCAGAAGGAAGCTGAACATCTTAAGTCATTGACGGTGTATTCGTCATGTGATCGCAGGATGTGTTGAGTGCCTGTTAGGACTTGCGGTAGGTTTTCCTGACACCAATCGCAGATTATTCTATCATTCTTTCTCTGAGTTACGGTTTCTTCTGTTTCTGAGTTTCCTAGGCGCTCGGAAAGGCTGAAGACGGGCTCGTGGGACCCAGTACGCAGTGTAGAGATGTTCGGAGATGCGCAACTTTCTAGTCAGACCCAAATTCAATAGATAAGGTGGAATCGGTAGTATTAACCTGGAATCTTCTAATGGCCAAAGCATTATGCAATAGTGTCCAAAGGGAAGTGATGTTTGTATCATGAGGGGCGGTTCAACAGCTGAAGTCGTAAGTAGGCAGCTGACAGGCCTGCATCTCGGAAGGAGTTTTGCCGAGGTCTTGTTTTTTCAGCCCCGGCCAGCTTAACTAACGTCCGTCATCACGAACCGAGATCCACCGTATAGCGAGACAGGAGACGATATAAGCAGTCCCTACAGAGTACTCCTTGCCTAGCTCCTAGCCCGAGTCTTAGGTATAGGTGAAAAGCTCTTAGAGCACGCACAGACTCTATATACCTCAACTGAGTCTCTTCTTCTATTCCGTACACTTATCACTATCTCGCTTCACGGTGACAAACGTTACACTCGTACTCGACAAATGTTCCGTACAGCGTGATGCCGCATCGTAGCTTCCGCCTAACATTAGGAGACTAATACTGATCGAACTATATCTGCATACTGTAAGCGAGCGAATTAAGTATGCTTTATCTGCCTAGTAACACTATCACCAAGCTAACCTGAGCTTAGATTACGTCATTACAATTGTCTAGGCGTTGAACTTGACCTGTGCCTCGATTCACACAGGCAAATGCGTAGGCAGGTCAGCATGCAGTGACCAATGCTTTAGATGGCGTTTGCCGGATCGCTAAGCCACGGCCCAAATCGCGTGTGTTACGTACATTCACTTTGTGAACCGGCCTCAAAGTAACGGATGACTGGGGAGATCCGCGCTTATGGCGTCCCGATGCTGCAGCAAGCTAACTAAAGGCAATGGATACTGGCCACTACTTTTTTGTACCGAGTCTTCAGGCTAAATCTGTTAGTATCCGCTGCGGTGCGACTGTAATACCCTCCTATATGTACTCAGCCTTCCTTGCTATGAGCTGTTTATGGTTCACCGGAGCAAACGCTGCTAGCAGTGTTGCGCAATCAGCCCTTCTAATTTTAGCTATTGGGGATATATAGAAGGCCAGCACTCTGTGCTGCTAGTAGCCACTAGCAGCCTCTCAAAATTTCTACACTATAGCATATTCGCATCGACCAGATGATGATTTTACGGTGCAAAAAGTCAATAACGGTCTTGACTACAGCATTGAAAAGTCCAAACAAACCTGTTGAACAGTGCGAGAAAGCTGGACACTGCTGTCGCATT
>NW_022983693.1:0-6483 GCF_010093885.1 Aplosporella prunicola CBS 121167 | reverse complement strand
GCCGCTTGTCCTTCTAGATTACTGTTACCTATGGAGGTATATATGCTGCTATCTAAAAGAACACGTTTTCTCTTTAGTAGTGGTAAATGAGTAGTGCAGGGGTAAGGCTGTTGTGTAATAACTAAATAATGAGGCTGATAAACGAGAGTTATCGGAGTGATCCTGGCTGACACAAAGATGCGAAATGAGGATTCGGGGGCGACAAGGCTTTACCGCTTGTCAGCAAGCGTTAGCGATTAAGCTCCATCATCGGACAGACGCTTCCACTACGAGAGCCAGCCTAAGGAGACCGAGCCCAAGATATTGGGCGTAATTTTTCCCGCGAAGAGGTAAGCGGGCGTGGATGCCGAAGTATACGGCGGAATAGATAAGGCAACTATTAGGCTAGGCGACTGAGGGCGTCGGCAATTCGGACGTGAAATAAGGCGCATCGCCCAAGTTGTCCTGAAGCGAGGCGAGTGCGTCGTTTCCGCGCGAAGGAGGCTGGTTCGCTCACTCCTAGAAGGTCTTTTTGCGGAGCCAGTTAGCCCGAGATCGTCCCTGGACTTCCGCCGTTCCTCTACTTCTGCATTTTCAGCCTTTACTAATATCTTAGTCTCCTTTCGCTCCTGTCACTGCACAGCTTCTACCCGTTCGTGCTTCTCGACCGCGCATGCTACTTGGCCGCCGTATCCTCTCCGAAAAACTACTTTGTACTCTACCTTGCCGAACATTACTTCTCTTCCGCCTTAATACCCTCTTCCCAACTACACAATATTCTTTGTTTTCACTCTGAACGCAGAGCGCCATTCTGTACCAATCCACGTAAACCTTCTCGAGACAAGGGATGGTTGGCTGTTTGGCATTCCTACATGCGTAGAAGCCTTTTGCGTATGCTCACGTTGGCTTTGCCACAGCATCCATATGCCAATGGTGAGCAGGGTCATAATTGCTGTAAGCACCCAGTAAATCCAGAACTTGTCCGAAAGAATGAGCCCGCTCGAGGACGAGAAATCGAAGAAGTTCATGCCGAAGATAGACTGTCAGACCTGTTTAGTAACTTATAGAAAGGTTTATCCAATAAGACCCGCTCACTCACCGCAATATATGATCCAGGAAGGTATATTAATGTCATCACAGCGATCGTCTTCATCAAGAAGCTATCTCTCTGGTTGACGAGGTTATATGCCTACCGATTCTTATTAGATTCCACATTAAAGGTAGACGGCTATTCTAGGACTAACGAGATTAATTTCATTGTGGATACGATCACTTAATGACCGGGAGCGCAGGAAGCTGGCTTTAATAGTTCTTCGAAGCCGTGAAAGTTCCAGCTGTGTATAGCGGAACGAAAATTCCATTTCTTGTTCCGTTGAGCTGGAAGAATCTTTGCTAAATAGCTCGTATGCTTGCTGAATACCGTTAAGAGTATCCAAGGCGACTTCAAGGGTTTCATTCGAATGAATAATGTGCCTTGCAATCTCGTGGATCCGTTGGAAATCGATCGATTCTGGGGATCGTCTCTTTAATTACAAAGTTAGTGCTATTAGCTGGTTTTAGAAAGCGACTTGTTATACCTTTTCAACATCCTCCCGGACTAAGTCTCTCAACTTCCACACAGATGTATCGTATAGATCCGTGAGGCTGTCAATTATAAGACAATACCATTTGTAAGGGTCATTTCGTTCGGTAAGGTTTTGATCCCAAGTATCCTGTATAGCTACACGCAGCTCGTTTGGGGTGTCGATGCATAGAATTAAGGTGATTTTATCCCTTGAATTCCAGGAAATGTAGATGCTCGGCTGCTGCCAATCGTAGAGTATATCCCGTGCCGAATGTCCAACGTGGTAACTTTTTCGAACCTGTTTAATCTTGAAGCAACACCACGAGTCTATAATTTAGTTAGAACCGTTCAAGAAATCATCTTGGGTAGTGAGGGGTACCATGCTTTAAAACCTTTTTTCCGTTTTCTAGAGTCGTGCGGCAGCCGAATAGACCGTTAGAGTCTTTTCTTACATGGTGGCATGCAAGACGGAAAAAGTTCTGGTCAACATTACATCCGCTTAGGCGAGGATCGTGTTCTACCAGCTCTTCGGCACTGCTAAAGCTGCTTGGTATCAGGCTTTGTCTTATATAGTTGAGTAATTTACTTACATTAAATGCGGTGGTTCAGTATACTCCTCGAGCTTTTTGTTATTCGGAGCGAAGCCCTGAGCGTCTACCTCTATGTCAATATTAAAAGGTAGTGCTTCAAAAGGCTTCTCTCCTTACTCCAATTGAGCTCTTCTTTATTTTGAGCGTGTAAGTCCTGCATTTTCGATCCTACTAAGCCGTGAGCGGGTGTGATGGTCGTAGTGAAGGTTTTTATCGCTGATGACAAGCTCTAATAGATGTGCGGGGGTAAAATGGAAATACCATGGAAAGCGCTATAGCGCTAAGACAAAGCAGCACGCCACACCCGAGGCTGCAGTATCTTAGGCAGCAAGACTTATGCATGTAGCCGCATTAAAAAAAGGCGCACGGTAGCTAAGCCGTAGGCAGCATAGGTAGCCCATCCGGTGACCTAAGATCTACAAGGTAATTAAGCCAAGCACCAACAAGGAATTGGTCTGCTAAAGCCTTACTCGCACCACGTGGTACGAGACTTATCTCGGCGTGCACTGTCCGGGCTTTATATAGAATGCCTCTACCGTCGGCGGGGGCGGGGGCGGAGGGGCTGTGACTTAGAGCTGGCGTAGCTGGCATGGTGGGAGGAAACCAAGGAGATTTTGAGATTTGGGGTTCATTGTGTATAGGGCAGACCGCTTGCACCGCATCGCACGCACGTGTGCGCATTGGCGTTGCGGTAGGAAAGAGCGGGGGCGCATGCACGCACAGGTCAGCCAGCGTCAGGGCGTCAGGGTGGAGCTCTTGCCGGTCGCATCCGTCTACCACACTCATACATCACACAGCGGCGTTCCAGGGTCTACAGTTTACCTTCACTGGCTTCAATTACCGCGCGCCTCCGCTGACCACCTACATACGCGCGTCACACTGAGTACCCGCGTGCCTAAGCCACTGACGTTGCTGGTTGCATTGCAGCTTGCCTCCGATAATACACGAGTTTAGCCTTACCATTTATTATTACGCAACAACCTTACCCCCTTACATCACTCATTTATCTACTTACTCTGCGCGACTAAAGATAAGTTAAATTACTATAGACGCGTATAGCCTGTAGAATCATTAGTAGGAAGGCATAAAAGATAAAGGCATAAAAGAGAAAAGCGTGAAAGGAAAAAGCATAGAAGGGAAAAGCACGAGGTAATTAAAGTAGCAAATGAAAATATAAATACAAAGCTAAACTAAAGAAGTACTAGCGGTTGCCTATTATAGGGGGTGGTGAAATTAACCAGGGCCTAATTATAGCAGGTGAGCTGGCAGTCAGATAATGTACCCCGCACCTGGTGTTACAATTCGGCGTCAGAACTTGCCGACAGGGTCCACCCGTAACGCCTCGGTCGCTCGCACCCCCTTATTCTCTCACCTCCGTACCACCACCATGGAGTTCTTCTTCGCAGATCGAATCAGTGGGCAGACCCCTACAGGTACCAATCTCTCTCATGATCAACGCGTCGCAATCATCACCGCCGGCGGACTGGGCTATAGCTAGTCTGAAATTACGCGTCTCACACACGTTCCCAGGACGACCGTACTGGACACGCTGCACCGGTTCTCAATAACGCAACAAGTTGATCCAGACCCCAGGCCAGGCCGCAAGCTACTCCTCAATATACGTACTCAGCGCCAGATAGTACGTTATGTTAATAACTACCCTAAGTTTTCGTACAAAAGAATCATTAAAGACCTGTAATTAAATTGTAGTAAATCTATGTCGGCCAGAATCACTCCGATAACACATGTTTCTCAGCCTCATTATTTAGTTGTTACACAGAGAATCATGCATGAAGAAACATGGTCTGATAGTCCAACAGAAATCGATATCTGAATCTCTTTCATGTTTCAAGCATGATGAGGATCCGCCAAAACATCCAGTTTTGCACCTAGAAGGTCCGCTTTCTCAAGAAGAAGTGAAGCTGCTCAAACATAACCTCCACAAGCTCGACGATATGTGGGATTGGGATGAGGCCTACCAGAGAATGCCGGATCCCGGCCTGACTTCCGACGAGTCAGAGCGATTATTTTTTGATAAAAGCAATGCAAATGATGTCATTTGGAGCGGCATGGATCCTAGGGACGTTCTAGAGCTAGCTGCTAACACTTTCGTTCTCCTAGAAATCTGCCACAGGACTATCAAGGCAATGGGGGAAAAAACTCAGGATGTGTATAATGATCTTGGACTCTTAAGTCCGATGATCCAAGATTTCAGCAATAGCATCGAGAAGTGGCGGGGTCCAGAACCCAAATTAAACACCTCCATTGACTATGTCTCGGTAAGATTGCTCTCCGAAATCGCAAGACAAGAGGTTCTACGGAACACTGTCAATATTATCCAACACGAATCTTGACGTATATTACCAACCATTACTGATATATGCCATCTAGTCCATCGGGCTTTTTGCAGCTGAGAGTGTGAAGCTTGCTAGGCAGCTGCAAAAGCTTTTGAGGCCGACGATCCAGGGCCCTAAGCCGTCGGACACAGAAACTGCAACAGCTCGCAGGCTCCGAAACAACCTGCGATTCAAACTTGGGTTAGCTCTTGTTAACAGCAATATGGAGGCAATTGTCTTGCGCGATGAACAGGATCAGCGGCCCTACTGCCAACAACTTAAAGCAATCCTTTGGACAATAAAGTATAGCTATAGTGACTTGATTCAAGTTATTGGAGAGCAGGTAGACTGGATACTACTACACCCGATAAAAGTCGACCATCCAGATCGATCTAGTCGTCTAAACAACCTCGGAAGCCAATTTGGAAGGCGGTTTGAGCAGACTGGAGAGATAGTTGACCTTAACCGGGCCGTTGAGGTTGCCGACCAGGCTGTCGAATCTACCCCTCTCGACCATCCAGACCGAGCCGTTTGTCTAAATAACCTTGGAAATTTGCTTGAAACGCGGTTTGAGTGGACAAAAGTGAGAAAAGACCGTAACTCAGCGCTTAATTTATTCAAGAAAGGATGGGAATGCCGCACTGCTCCACCATTAGTTCGCATTATCCTGGCTCGTCGCGCTGCCGCTATTTTGGCCGATCTATCGGAATGGGAAGCCTCTAATAACTATCTCAACGATGTCGTAGTGCTGCTTCCTACTGTAAGCACGCGGCTGTTACAGCACACTGACAAGCAACACATGCTTAAAGGTTTTGCTGGTTTAACTTCTACAGCCGCCGCTATTACCCTCGAGGCAGGGAAAGATTCATACAAAGCCTTAGAACTCCTCGAGCTCGGTCGTGGGGTTATTGCCGGTCTCCTTTTAGAGCTACGCACAGACATCTCTAATCTAAAGCTACGGCGTCCTGCCTTAGCAGATGAATTTGAGTCCCTCCGGGACAAACTAGATACACCTACCGAATGAATGTCTCTTTCGGAGTCTAAAAGCAATACATCTTGGGAGTTACGGGCGACACAACGGCATCAAGCGAACGAGAGATTTGAAAAGCTTATCGGAGAGGTCCGCATCCAACCTGGATTCGAAAGATTTCTTCTTCCGCCAACTACGGATGAGTTAACTGCCGCTGCGCATCAAGGGCCGACCGCTTACGTAAACGTAAGCCCATATCGTTGCGATGCATTCCTTGTTGAGCCAGATCAAATTAGGGCTTTACCTTTGCCTGACCTTAGCCAGCGGGTTCTTAAGGAGCAGCTGCAAGAATTGCGACCAGACCGAGGCTCACCCAGGTCAACTACCCAAATGGAGTCAGTACTCGAGTGGCTTTGGGACGCTGTTGCACTTCCTATCCTCGAAGCACTAGGCTTTCAGAGCTTTATCCAGGACGATAATTGGCCCCGTATCTGGTGGATCCCTATGGGGCATCTAAGCCTCTTTCCGCTTCATGTAGCAGGTCGTCATGTGGAAAAGTCTACTGAAACAGTCCTTGACAGGGTCATGTCATCATACAGTCCCTCAATCAAAGCACCGCTTTATGGAAACCAGCACAGTAAGAAAAACGTAAGGCATATAGGGAAAGAGAATGCCCTCTTAGTCTCGATTCAAGACACGCCCGGCAACTCGAGCCTTTCTTTCGCCGCACAGGAAGTGGCTAAGATAAAAGAGCTCTGCCCGTCAATGCAGCTAAATCCAGTTGAGCTACTACAGAAGAGCCGGAAGGAGATCATAAGATGCCTCCGTACGTCGAAGATCTTCCATTTCGCTAGCCACGTATACTCAGACCCTGTCGAGCCTTCGCAAAGCAGCTTGCTCCTTAGCGACTGGCAGGAAAGTCCTTTAACTATAGTAGATCTCCGAGACCAGAGGCTGCAAGAGAACTCGCCGTTCCTAGGATACCTTTCCGCCTGCTCAACTGGCACGAATAATGCAGAGCAACTGGCTGATGAAGCGATCCAT
>NW_022983692.1:3837-6390 GCF_010093885.1 Aplosporella prunicola CBS 121167 | reverse complement strand
GAGTCTTACTACATATCCCACATTTCCCTTTCTGTTTGATGAATAATTTAATCTTGGTAGTTTGATTCAACTTAAGATTATCTATACTCAATTTAGTGTTGAAATCAATCAACTTCTCATAGTCGGGGTGATATGCATGTACCATTTCGAGGTCTTTAGGTATACGATATCTCTTAGGGGTCATAGCAGCAACTACTTGAGTTGGATTCACTAATTCGATATGTTTCCCTCCTAAAGCCTCATTGAAGATAGAGTCCTTATTAGTAAATCCTCTGAACACTCATTTATTTATGTTCCCAGTTTTTACCGTTGTCAATAAATCTTTGTTATCTCAGCTCCTCATAGATCTGATTGTATCTAAGAAGTACCGTCTAGCTATTTTCATCCTTCCTCATCTTGGATGTTTGTGCTCAGCTCACTTTCAGGCAAATTTATATAAATAGAAATTAAGTTCATTTCTTAATTTATAACTCTGTCCTAGATTGAAGTATTGAGCTCATCCTCTTATGACAGGATTAGCTTGTGCTATTAGAGAATAAGATGGTGAATTATATCCTTTTGTAAACATCTCTCTTAGTTTTTCTACAATAGCTTCATATTCCCCTTTTTGAGGGTAACAGGCTATAGCTTCTCGTCCTTGACGATAATTGAATAACTTATATTTACGAGAGATTTCACCAATGTATTGGAAAGTATAACCTAAGAAGTTAAGTTTATCTCCATTTCTGATAGAGAGTATCTTAGTCTTCTCGTCGGAGAGTAAGAGTCCTCTTTGTTTAAGGAAGTTCTCGACACATGGTTTAATCGTTTCTTCTATCATTCGTTTGGATCTTGCTAATACTATGAAGTCGTCAGCAAATCTTACTGTTGACAGATTAGTAGAAATAAAACCATATTTAACTTTACCCTTAGGATCTTTAATCTTTCCACCCCCCTGCGCAGACACACGGAAGCCTATACAGGCTCCTGGAGGGGTGCAGGGGGGGATGTAGATTCCTCTTTTCTTAACGTTGTACTTTTCTTGTACTACCTTTTCTATTTCCGCTTCAAGACCGTTCAAGGTAAAGTTTACTAGAGTTGGGCTAATGATTCCTCCTTGCGGGGTACCACTATCGCTTGCCTCAATTAATTCTCCTTTATGTATGTATCCGGCCTTTAATCAAGAGTTAAGAATAGGTTTAAGTGAGATTTCCAACGGCGCATTAGCTAGGAGTCATTTATGTGATATATTGTTAAATAAACCTTTTATATCTAAGGCATATTTATCCATTCCCCCTGCAGTACTGCAGGGGGAATGGAGATACAATCCTCCATCACTTCTAAGATTAACTCAAAGTGCACCTAACGCCATCTTTGTGGTACGGTATTTCCTAAATCCATAACTATGTCTGTCACTAGTTATTTCTACTAATGGTTCCATTACTAGATTAATAAGAGATTGTAGACATCTATCATGGAGAGTTGGAATTACGAGAGGTCTTTCTTTACCATTGGTTTTTGGAATATAGATTCTCTTAACTGGTTTAGCTTCATAGGACTCTGGTTTCTGGATTATCTCCTTCATCCATTCGACTGCTAGTCATTTGTCCCTATCGCTATCAATTAAGATATTATCTGTCCCTTTAGTTTTACTTCCCTTGTTAGTAAGCACTTTTTTTACTGCTAACATACGAAAGTCTTTCTTAAGGGCCAGGGTTCTCTGAAACTTAAGAACTTTTTCATCCATGGTCTTTTCAGAATTAGAAGCTAACTCTGCTAATTTAATTTGATCTTTACGTACTTTTTGCTCAATGTTCGCTCAAGACGCTTCCCATTTGAGTGCCGGAATGATGTCCTTCCTATAGGTGCTATAGTATCTATCTCTGGCATAACATACTCCAGTACGCGAGATCAGATGCTTGCAGGTCATCCATAGCAATGTAGAATTCTGCCCACCTAACGGTGCCCGGGATTTGATGAAGGGAAGTTCACTGTACCCAGTATCCAGGGCGTTACCCCTGGCATTTGCTTTCTCTACTATCTTGCCCCCGTCTCAGCTGAAACATTCTAGCCTGCTAGGTTTTGAATGAGTCAGGTATGTAACGATACATCTTAGAAGATGTCCTGAGGAGTTGATAAATCAACTCTTTTCCGAGGTTCCCACTTTTAGAATCAATCTGTCCCCACTTAATATAACTTTACGTTCATTAAGTATATTATTGAAATCTGCCATCTGTTCAGGTGTGTATGGATAGAGTGTCCTTAGGTTTGCGATATAACCAAATCTAACTATCTTATTATACACAGCATAGAGCGGACGAAAGTCATATGTAGCTAGTATACCCGTTTTATAATGATGGTTCACTCACGTTCAGGTTTCAATAATGTGGATTCAGCACGCCATTAACTTAACACTAAAATCTTCTTCGCCTGTTAAGCAACGTCTATCCATCAGAACTAATGACATTACCTCGTTGGATAATGCCACTCTGAATAGGCTGTACCAGGTTTGGACACTTCTGGATAACTTAAGTAAGATTGTTCCTCCGTGTCGTAATATATCTTTAGCATTTG
>NW_022983692.1:0-417 GCF_010093885.1 Aplosporella prunicola CBS 121167 | reverse complement strand
GGGGGCAGAGGCCGAAGGAGAATAATTTTAATTAACAAATTTATTAATATATACCCTTGTTCAGTTATATATTTTCAGACAAATTTTTTTTTTACTTTTAGCTGTTTCCGACTCTGGATAGATTAATTATAAGAAGTTCATTTATATCTTTCCTTATTCAGTTATATTTTGTCATAAAAAAAATTAAAAATTTTTAGCTGTACCGGAATCTGCCTCTGCTCCTGCTGTTTATTTCAACAAATCATATTTCAAAACAAAATATTAATTTTTAGCGAACTTGCTTTGTTAGTTGGTGCGTTTTATAAAATAGTTAATTGGGTAGTTTCTATTAGGTTAGCTAGCAAGGCTGTTAATAAAAAACTTTATGAATCGAACACTTTTTACCAATTCCTTAACTATTTATAAATTAAGCTCATT
>NW_022983691.1:0-6563 GCF_010093885.1 Aplosporella prunicola CBS 121167 | reverse complement strand
TTCTTTTAGATAGCAGCATATATACCTCCATAGGTAGTAGTAATTTAGGAGGACAAGCGGCGTCTAATTCCTCGCGCCCAGCTTCACAATAAGACATCACATAATGCTTCGAAGCCGTTGGTCATGGATGCGATTCGCAAGATGTGATATGTATCGATTGGAAGTAAATAACTACGGTATTTGCGTAATGTCCTTCCGAATCAGGGCCACCTTTTTGATATCTGATCATCGAGCGAGGATATTGCGGACAAGCCCTAGGGAGGGCTCACGCGCAAGTACAATGAGAGAACGAAGCCCTTGAGTAACTGATGCGTGACCAAGTAAAAGAAAATGCCAAGGGCTACCCAAGGTTGGTATAGCCTGACTGCATTGATAACTATCAAGATTGTTAACTGATGGTCACACAATATGATCAGGTTTTGGGCTCAAATGGAAACCATAGAAGGAGAAGATACAAGGCTTGGGATTCGTACATGGATTTGTATTGGTAACATAACCTCTTTGTATTCCTACTTCTTCTTCTTCCACATATCCTTCCGCATAACCCTTCATTTCCCATCCTCCCATTTTCGTGTATCTTGTTCAGAAGGCCCGCTCTGCGCTTCTTTTGGTATTTTGAGATTTAGAGATTTTCGACAGGAGCTTTCCAGGGCATAGCGATGACCAAGTACTGGGGAATATCTTTCCTTTTCATGGGAGTTAAACAGCACGTCAACATAACTTCAAGAGACGTGTGGGCATGATGACTGTTTGCGGCAGCGAGGACAATGGACAAACAAAATGCATTTTGTCACTTCTTGGCTTTCCGAAACCACTTGCTACCCCGCCTTAGTTTACCTTTTGCATGCATGTTTGTCTAAGATACTCTATTCCAGTTTCTCCCCACTGCCTCATATCGTAAAAAGAGCTATGAGAAATATCATAAATCCTCACACAAATACCAACCACGCCCGCCATCCATTCCTTGTAGTTATAATAACCTATCTCTTATGCTATGTTCCTTTCCTCGCCTGGATCATGTTTGATCCCTATTCCCCATTTTGGTCATCTGGCGCAGCGGCGATCATAAAGCGCACTGCAATTTCCAACGCCGATAAACAGTACACCAACGATGCAAGCCGCCTCGAAGCCCCGATAAAATCCACTCTGAAAGCGCTCAATTCACTAGACTTCTACATCAATTTTGCCAAGGATATTCGGTTCCGAAAGGCGGCATCGCTCGGCAAGGTGCGCGATCAGATCGAGGACGCGCTGCCGAAGCTCGCGGAACTAGATTCGGAGCTGATGGCTTTGGCGAGGGACCATACGGCACAGCGACTTGCGTCCCTTAGACGGCTTGCGAGTGCCGAGACTGGCTCGGTCTCCGTGTGGTGGAATCTACGCCATGTCATCAAGGCCGCGTCGCTGGGTGACTTGTCGCGGCTACACAGCCTGAAGAGCTGGGAAGAGGCCTGTGCGTTCTGGCATCAACAGGACCTCATGACGTCAAGAATGCTGGAAATCCTCCAGCTCGCGCAGGCCGAGCTAAAAACGATCGTCGAGCTCTACGACAAAAAGACCAATTTCGGCGGAGTTAAAGCAATGCCCGGAATCCTCTACGAGAGCATCACCTACCCCCTCGAAGTGACCATACGGGGGCTAGCTCAGACGGTTCTGCCGTACACCTGGGTGGAGTTTTGGATTCCCTCCTCACCGCTAACAATCAATGAATTCTACATGCATCTGTCCCTCGTAACCGCCGACGCCAACGCGCATCTCTCCGCCGCAACAGCGCACCTGAGCATCGCGGTGGACGCCACGACCGCGACCCAAGCAGCGCTCGAAAACAAAGGACCGGAGCGCGCGCACGAGCACGACCCCGTCCTGGGCAAAGTGGCAGCGCGTTGCCAGGACCTGCACAATTCCCGGGCGATGTCTCGCCCAGCGGCGCTCGCGCGCCTGGTCCAGAACGAGATCATGCCCGCCGAGTCGTTCGTGCACGCGCTGGCGGATCGCTGGCTCCAAGACGCGCACAATCTGACGTATTGGCAGGACGAGTGGCTGCAGGAGCGGATGGAGCTCAGGCCCGCGAAACTGGTCAGGAAAATCGTAGCCCGCGAACAAAGGATGCGGAACTGGGGGAGGTTGCGTGCGCTCGTCGCGTTTTGGGCGTACGTCTTTGTCTTCTCGGCGTTTTTTTTCTTGGTGCTTACGTTTATTCGTTTGGGCATGGCTGAGTCCCGGGTTGTTACTTCCAGGCCGCGGCTGGCCACTCCAACCTTCCAGAAACAGACGAGGTACATGAAGACCTTTTCGTAGTTAGATAGCGGGGTTGCAGATAAGATATGCCGAATTGCTTGTTTTGTTGGTGGTCGGGAACGAGGCTCTTTGTGTTGCTGTGTCGTGCTGAAATGGCAAGAGAGCGAAAACGAAGACGCCACCCGAACAATGGCACCTCGTTATGCTCGCGATTATACTGGCTGTTTGCGTCCGTCTCTTTGCCCCCTCGATAAATATTTTACCGGGACCAGCATCGAACGCTCAACTGTTGTTCTCGAGAACAATGGAAACCCTCTTTCATTGTGCAGAGCAACGAACGCAGCTGCTCGTCCGGCTGCTTTAACTCTTAATCCTCCTGTTTACTTGCTTCTCTTTTTCACCTTTCCCCCTGCTGAGCCCACTTCTCAGAGACGCGCATCATGGCTTACAATTCCTTTGCCAACCCCAGCTATGAGGAAGAGGAGGAGGAGGAGGAGGAGCCGTCTTATACCGCCCAACCGGCCTACGCCGCCCAACCCGCTTTCGCCGCGCAGCCAGCTTTCGGCAGCGCAACAGCTCGAGCCGCCGCACCCGCACCCGCTCCAGCCGCCGCACCAGCGCTTGCAGCCGCCCAAAACACCGACGCCGTGTTCGGATCCTCGTCGACGCCTTCCTGGTCGCGTCGCACTGCTCCAAGCATCCCCAAACTAGCTTCGACCAAGGCCGAAGACCGTTCCTCCAGGCGCAGCTCACCGACTTCTGCTTCGACTACGTCTGCCTCGACTGCGTCAGGATCAGCCACCTCAGGGTCCTCAGGGGTCAGGGAGCAGATCGAGAAAGCCTTCGACGACGCTCTGGCCAGTGACCGCAGCCCGGTCGCTAGTCCGCGCGCTTCGACGTCCCGCCGGTTTGAGCGGCAGCCGAAAACCGTTTCTCCCGAGGCTCCTGCCGCAGCTAGTAGCCCAGCTACTGCTGCTGTAAACACGGCAGAGTCCCCGCGGACTAAGGAGCAGCCCAAACCAGCCGTCGCTGAGGCTCGTGCTGCTGACGCCAACTCACCTCTCACTGCCTCACGCACCTCACGACCTTCATTGCCTGAGGAGCAGCCAGAAGAGACCCCCGCCAGAGCTCGTACCGATGCCCCTAGCCCACCTACGCGCACTTCGGCAGCCTCGTGGTTTAAAGAGCAGTCAAGAAAAGCCTTCCCTGCGGCTCGTCCCGATGACAAGCCATCTGTTACTGCTGCCTCACACGCCTTTAGCCCTTCACTGTCTAAGGCGCAGCCACAGAAGGCCCCCGCCGAAGCTTACGCAGGCTACCGCACCGCGCCCGTGACCGCTGAGACTTGTCCCAGCAACCGCGACGCAGCCGCCGCAGCAGTAGCTCGTCCAGAAACCCGCAACCCATCCATAACCACAGAAGCGCACCCCACAGCCCCCAACCCAACCCCAGCCGTCGCCACCGCAGCACAACCCTCTGCGCCCAACCCCTCTGCTGGTACAGGATCGCAGCCGCCACCGCCGCAGCCCCCGCGCAGCCCCTCGGTAGCGGGCTCGCACACGTCCGGCGCGTCCTGGTTCGACGGGCCGCAGCGAAACGCCATCCCCTTCGGGATCTACACGACCAGGCAGAACATCTTCGTGCCCGTGGAAAGACGAGGCGGGCTCTTCAAGCCGTTCCATAAGGTTAGGGTGTTTAGCATCCATAATTTGACGCCCGCGCAGTGCCGCGACCTCATTCAGTACGCAAGGGAGAAAGGGTATCTCGAGCCGCAAAAACGAAGTAAGCTTGCTGATGCTGGTGCTGGTGCTGGTGCTGGCGATGGTGCTGCGATTAAAGGGAGATGCTAACAAGGACAGTTTGCTGTTTCGACATTTTCCGCTATGTTTTTTTTTCCGGCCTTGAGAGACTGGACCCCCTCCTGGACATCTTGCTCTGCCTGCTCAGCCCGATCTGGAAGTTTCTATTGTCCGCCTTCCAGACGCTCAAGGCCGGTCCGGGCGCCCTCGTCCAAGGTGTCTCAAACCGCGTAGTCGGCGCCTACGAGACCAGCGTCGACGTCATCGAAGTGCTGAAACTGCTCACAGACGGGCCGTACGGCCCTGTAGCCGTCGCCTTCGTGGGGCCGTTCATAGGCATCTTGTTCATGGGCACGTTGTACCTGATCGGGATCGGCGCCGTCATCGCAGCCACGTATTCGGCCTTGACGGCCAAGGCCGTCCGCGCCGCCCCGAGCGCGATCAGATACGCGTTGCACAACACGCACGGCGCGTACGCGGACCTCGAAGCCGAGTACGAGATCAAGAACGCGATCCTGGCGATTGGCTACCCGCTGCTGAGCCTGCTCAGCATCTTGGGCGTCGCTTACGTCTTAGTCACTTACCTCAGGTTCTCTGTCCGCGACGCTCTGACTGGCCTCCGAGGCCGGCTGTACGGGCCCTACACGTTCTTGTACGCGCTGCTGAAGTCGTGGGGCACAGTCGTCGCGCTCGTCCTGCTGCTGCTGCACTTCTTCAACCCCTTCACCGCCGTGCCGTCCGTGCCCAGCTGGGATGCGCCGCGCAGGATCAAGATCAAGATGGCGCCGTTCCGCGTCCCCGATTCCTGGTCCCAGTACGACTACGACGTGTCGAGCCTGCGCGCCGCCTTCACCTACGACATGGGGATCCTGGTCCTGCAAGCGCTGGCCGTCCTCGGCAGCGGCATGGGGCTGGTCCTGCTCTTCCGAAATGTCGACATCGGCGCCGCAAGCACCCGGCTGCGCAGCCAGCTCCCGACGTCCGACTTCCTCTTCGGGCGAGAAGGCGTGCTCTACACGATCGGGGCGGCCGTCCTTGCCATCAGCGGCGCCCTGTTCGCGCTGTCCAACTTCTTCCCCATCGTCGACTTGCTCGTCGCCATCGCCTTCGCGCTCAGAGACATCTTCCTCGACGTGTACGACTCCGTCCGCGACGCCATCGCCGCGCATCCGCTGTGGTCGCTTAGCGCGGCCTTCGTCGCCGCGTACCACGGCCTCAACTGGTACACGGCCCGGAACCCCGAGGTCGTTGCGGCGTACGAGAGGGCCAAAGCGGCGGCCTGGGCGTGGGCGCGGAGCGCCTTCGACCAGTTCGTGCGGTTCCTTAAGTGGGCGTGGTATTGGTACTGCTTGGTCTCGCCCGTCGTTGCGCTTGTGAGCCTTGTGGTTAATTTTTTCTTGGCGAGGCATGTCGTCCAGCTTGATAAGAGTGTTGCCGATTGCATTGAGGAGCAGGTGCGGAGGCGGCAGCAAAGGCGCGCGGCGGAGGACTATTTGATTTAGTTGCGGCTGAAACACCTACCTACCTACCTACCTACCCACTTAGCTAGTAATCAATCCCTCGCTTTTTGAACTTACCGCTCAGTGACAGTTCAGGCGCCCGTCGCATGCATCAAGTCAAAGAACAACAAAGCCCCACAAAACAAAACATCTTAATCACCACCGCGAACGGCCAGGAAAAAACCGAACCTACCTCAACGACTCATGAGTGAGTACCTAGTGAGTTCGGCATGCATGGCCCTTATGCAGTGTGTGGCTCTCTGCCTGCCTGGATGGACAGACGGCTGGACAAACAAGCGCGATTTGCGAAAGGTAGAGCCACGACGTTCGATTGATTGCTCGATGAATCGATGTGGTTGTGGTAGGCGGTGTGTGCACAGGGTTGCGCGTGGAGCCACTTAGCTAGGCGGGGTGACAGGTTGGCTGGGTATACTAGGGTTGACTCTGCGGCGCGGACAAGGGAATAGGTACCTGGCACACGCATCCCAGAGGCGCGGTTATCAAATATACATCAGCATTGTGGCGACCTTCATCGGCATGGCGGGCGGCATGTTCGTCTACGGTTGGACATGGTACAATGCGCTTCCATCCATAGATGCGCCAGTGATCGGACTCGTGGCGGATGATTTGGGAGCGGGAATGCGTAGCGATGGTGTCGAGGTGCAGTGATTTATGCAGTCAAATCAAGATGTCGTTCCCAAACCCACGACATAACCCCGCACTGCATCGGGCCTAGCGCCCGCTTCGGCTGACACGGCAACCTTCAACGCCAAACTTATGCAAATCATCATCCACCCACCCATCCATTCTTCTTTGTTCGTTCGATTGCTGTGGCTGCGTCCGAATGCGCGGCCATACGTCACGTCGCGCCCATGTCTTGCGTCTGGGAGCCTGATGATGCTTGACGGCCTGATGGGGTGCCTCGTATACGCTGTCGCTAGTATTGCGTGCCTGGCATACCACGACAACGGCCAGCAGAGAAGACGCAACTCAACTCAGGGTTAGGCTAAGTTTTTTTTTTTTTTTT
>NW_022983690.1:1704-3719 GCF_010093885.1 Aplosporella prunicola CBS 121167 | reverse complement strand
AAAAAAAAAAAACACACACACGGTACCCGCAAATCCCCCTCATGGATCATGGAGAAAAAAGGCCAGGCGCGAAGATGGTTGCCCGTTTGTTCCGTGCCGGTCGGTGGTGTGTGGAGAGACTGTCTTTTTTCTTTTTTCTTTATTTTCTTTTTTTTTTTCTTCCATACCTACCCCCACCCCCATCCATCCATCGATCCATACATACCGATTTTCCCCCCCAAAAAAAACCCCTGCTCACCGAACTTTCGCTCGCTTCCGCGGACCCCGCGCGCGCGCATCCCGCTCGCAATGATTGGCACGGCGCAGGGCTGGCTGGGCTGGGCTGAGCAGGGCAGGACAGGGCAGGGCAGGGCAGTGGGCGGCGGCGGGGGGGTCGGGCAAGCACGACGACGACGACGACACCTGACGACTGCCGACGCCGAAGCCGCCGACGGCGTCCCACACGCAGCAGCAGGCACGAGCACGCACACGCACACGCACACAAGCCCACGCGAAGCAGGCGCGCGCATTCGCAGCGAAACCGAGGGCGTGGGCGTGGGCGGCGGCGGCGGCGGCGGCGGCGGCGGTTGTTGCGAGCGAGCGAGCGCGCGCGCACACACAGTAGGTACCCACTCATCCAGCACATCGCATCGCCGACGCCAGCGGATGAGCGGGCGGGCGGGCGCTCGCGTGTCGTTTAGGGCAGGGGGGGCGGGGGGTCGGCGTCGCGGGCACAGGCTCACGAGCTCCCAGACTCGCAGGCTTCCAGGCTCTCAGGCACCCAGACTCGGAGGCTTCTAAGCTCGCGGGCTCACAGGCTCATAGGCTCTCCATAGGCTCTCAGGTTCGCAAGCTCGCAAGCTCGCACCGTGGCGCCCCCCCCCCCAATGGGGCAAGGCCGTGAGCGGGGGTCCTGACAGGGCTAACGAGATCAGCAGCGAACCCACAAAAGCGCCGTCAATCTTTCGATGGATCCGGTCGGTACGTACTGTAGCGTAGCGTGTAGGTAGCTACTAGGTAGCTTGCTTGGTAGGGCCTGACACTGGACACGCCATTTTGGATGGGTGGGCTGGCTGGACCCTGATGGCTGGATGGTCTTGGGGCTGCAGGTCGTAAGCGCGGATGGGTTGGGTTTTGGGAGCGGGCGTGGTGGGGGGTTTCGCTTGCTGTGTGTCTGTGTGTGTGTGTGCGTGTGCGCTATGCGTGATGATGATGATGTTGCTGTTGCTGCTGCCGCCGTTGTCCCGTGTTGTTTTCGTGGCTGGTGAGTGTGGTGGTCGAGCCGACCCGAGCTCGAGCTCGCCCGCCATCGTACTTCTCCGTGGGATGTTCGTTCACGAGAGGAAGGATGAGTGTCGGGTTTGAGAGAGCGGCTGTCTGCCTACCTACCCAGCCGCTCAGCAGCCTGCCCTCTCCCGCAGTCACCTCTCTCTCTCTCTTGCCAGATTTCTCTTTTCTCTCGTTTTCTTTTCTATCTCGCCCTCCCCGCACACCCTTCTATACGTCCACACCCACACACATGCCCAACCGGGCATCAACGCGCCTCCGTTTAAGAGAGCCAGCCATGCCATGCCACGCTATACAATACGGACGCTCCCGCAGCAGGGCCACAGTGTAGTGTACAATAGTGCAGTGTAGTAGTTAGTCGAACGCGTCGGGAGCTAGTATGGCAGTCAATGGCACAATAGCAGTATTGCATGTTCCAAGTGTACGCAAGCTCCTGTTCCTGTCCCTGTTCAAGGTCCTGTTCCAGATAAGACCGGCCTGCTGCCTGCCGCTCTTGGCCCGTTTGGGTGCAGGCCAGCTAGCCGTACATTGCCATGCCTGCTAGGAGTAGCTAGCTAGAGCGGCCTAGCTAGCTAGTTCCTACAACCTACAGCCTACAGCGGCATTGATTGTTGATGCTTGTGCTCGGTTGTTTGTGTTGTGTTGTAGCTCTGTTATGGATTGATTCCATGTAGCACAACCTTACGCGGCATTGGGAAGGACTGAGTGGCAGCCAGCCAGCCTCTTTGGGCAACCAAAGAGAAAAAAAA
>NW_022983690.1:0-1604 GCF_010093885.1 Aplosporella prunicola CBS 121167 | reverse complement strand
AAAAAAAAAAAAAAAAGTACCACTAGGCCCGTCGGCGCCGGCATGGGTATGGGTACTAGGTACCAGGTTAGGACCCCTCAGGACCCCTCCTCCACTTCCGCATCAGTGCGCCTGCTCCGCATTGACCGGTCAATCGCATCCATCGTCGTCGGGATTGCGAATTTGCGGCGGTGAAAGCGGCTATGCGAGAAAATAGGGATCCATTAGCACGTTAGGTAGGTGCTTTGGCTGGGCAGCCTGCCTGCCTAGGTAGTGACCTACTAGTTTGACACCTAGCTAAGGGACAGAGTATCGGAAGATGGGAAATGGCAATAGGGCAGTTGTGAGGGCGCGGCGCGCTAGCAAGGCTATTGTAGTTTGCTGCCCGTGGGCGGGCGGATCTGCGTCCATGGAGGGAGGCTGCCCGCCTCGCTTCGAGCCGCCGCCGCCGCCGCCGTCACAGAGTTTGCCGAGACTGGTGAGACGAGACGAGAGAGGAGAAAGAGAGAGGCTGGAGCGAGCTATGGATACCTAGGTGTACTGAGCCTACCTACTCAACCTCACGCAGCCGACGTCTTCCTTCATACGCGCACATACGTACAACCTATACTACATACATACCGCACGCACCTGATCTCGCTACTAGGTACTCTACTAGGTACCTACTCTACGCGACGACGTTTGACCTTGTCGTCCTCCCCGCCAACCCCAAAGCCAATGATGCAACCTACCTAACGAAACCCACGCGCGCGCGCGCCGGTAGCGGCGGCAACGATGCGGCACACCCGCGCGATCACCTAAAGCGAGGGAAAAAAAAGGTCGCCCATCGCTCGCTCGTCTCGTCTGATCGGCCGGCCGGCGCATCACCCATCGCTCCCGCGCCGCGGCCGCGCGCGCGCTCCATCGCCTCCCGCATTAACGGGTCTCTTTTTCCCGCGGCCTTGCCCCTTGCGCGTGCGCGATGGATGCGGCTCTTGCGTATAGTACTCTACTCTGCTCTGCTCTAGCTGGCGGGCAACTCCTCGACTCGACTCGACTCAGACTCGAGTCTAGGCAGCTTGCACACACAAAGACAGCAGGCCCAGGGGCGGTGGTCCATAGCTAGCTAGCTACAGTAGCGCGGCGGGGCGGAGATGAAAGGTCCCGCCTCGGGCGTGGTGGGCGGTTTTATCTGATGCGCGCGACTCCACTGCACCTCGCCTAAGTACGTACTTTGCCCGCTGCTCCTGCGGCTAACTAGCTCCTTGGTGCCTTTTGTAGCGACTCCTAGCGGGCGACGATTGTCGAACAATGGCTAGCTGCCGCCTGGCGCTGGCTGGCGCTGCGGCGTATGGCCCTTGATGGGCAGCGCGCCCGAGAATGATTACTTATCGCTACTTTCGCTCTCGAGCTGTCTCGCTCTGTGTGTGCGTGTTGCCTGCTTCCCTCCCTCTCGGCTTCGGCTCTCCCGTTTTTCCTTTCTTTCTTGCTTCCACTTCTAGAAAGCCTAACAACGTCAAGCTGACGGCAAATCGTGGAGAACGAGGCCGTTTGGCGGCGGGTATTCCCGGACCGCATGAGATCATTCGTCTGCATGCCTGTGTGTTGCATGGCTGGTTTTTTTTTTTTTTTTTTTTTTTTTTTTT
>NW_022983689.1:0-6824 GCF_010093885.1 Aplosporella prunicola CBS 121167 | reverse complement strand
CTTTTAGCAGTAGCATGTCAAGCTGGAAACACAAAGTACCTGTCTAGAGCAACTCGCAATTTACTGAAATGCAATGCACTATCCTAAAAGACCTAAGAAAAGAATTAGCGGCTGCTAGAACACAGAACGCAATGCAAAAGAGAGTAAAGAATAGCGAGATCAGGCTAGTTAAAGGCGATAATAGGGTTTAGGCTTCTAAACGGTCGGCTAGGGACAAGGAGTAAATTGCTTAGGGGGAAGAAAGATTGCGATAAATTTAAGATTCATATATTTAACTCACGGTTTCTCTCTAGATATCCACAATGCGTAGCACTGTAATAGGTAGTTAATTTAAAAGTTTCCCAGACAACTTGCTACAAGTTGTACCCGAAATAAAAAAAATGGCATAGAGCACTAAGGAGTAGCCAAGCTGAATATAAGGGCGCGGACCAAACTATCTACTTTATACTAAGGTAAACCCGGCCATCTGCGCAGATTTGTGGCCGATCAAAATTCTACAAAGCGTTAGACCGCCCAAAGCGGGGGCTAGAGACATTAAAAGCGCAGCAGTAACCCCGCATCCTTTTGTTTAAAACTCCACGACCTTCCGCTTCACCTTCTATATTGACAGAACCCTCGTAAACATTCTGTATCCTTGTATCTCAGCGCGGAGTAATGCGCTCACGCGTTCTCGTCTGCTACTACCATAATTAATCGGGCCATTAGCTGCTGACTATATTCTTTGCGAGTTACACCTTAGTGCATACGTTAATACCTAGCAGCACCGACGATCGCGTACGCGACGTCGTGTACACTAAAGATAGTAGGTATCGCCGGGTAGTGGGGATGGGGGATAAAAGAGCTCGGGAAAATTAGGTCGACCGCCTACCGAACGAAGAGGCCCGGCTTCTTAGACAAGAAAGACATGTCTACTGCGTAGCTGGGGGGAAATCTACTAGAACAGCAACACATTCGCCCATCTCAATAATCGATCACATAGTTAACTACACGCCAACGACGCTGCGCCCCCATATACCTACCTTCTCTTCGTCATCATCATCATCACCATCGTCTACTTCTCCTCCTTCTGCATGGCCTTCATATCTAATGGCAGTGTATCCATCACCTTTCCACACTCACATTACCTATGTCCGATCGTAAAGAGACGAATAATGATATCTAGGGCAGAAAGAGGGGCGCTTAAGCGGGGTTGAGAGCTTAGGTATTAGGTCCGGTAGTAGTGTAGCCGTTAGCGTAGCCGGTGGTATTAGCGTTGGCGTTAGTATCGTTATTTAGTCGGTGGTGAGCGGGCGGTCTGCTAGCCCTACGTATAAGTTAACAGTTCTACGCGGCTTTTGACTTGGCACCCAGCCTAACCGTGCCAACGGTGCGCGCCTTGGCGTCCTATAGCGCGCGGCAAAGCGGGATTTACGCTCCGGCACGGACGCGCGAGTTGACGTTGAAAAGACCGATTAGATCCGGGTAGCGCAGCGGGGCGTTAGGCGAGCAAAGCTCGTACGGCGTACGGTTGGTTATTAACACATACGCGATAACCTAGGCGCCGTCGTCGTCGGTGGCCTCTGTGTGCTACATTGCATCGACAAAGCGCGAGGAGTACGCGAATTACTTGTGTGTTTCGCCGACCAGGAACGTAGCGGAGGGGGAGACTTAGCGGCGCGGGTAGCTCGGTCGGTCGGTCGGGACAATAGCGATGAGAGCAGTCCAGAAGGAAACGTTCAAGCGGAATCAGTATAGAAGCGCATGGCGTGCCTGCTAGCATTAGCCGCCACCAACCTTCGCTGTCGTCAGACGCTCCGAAGCGAGCAACCTCTTCGCGGTCGTAGATGGGCGCGCAGATAGATCAAAACGGATACTTATGTAGCTAGCAGTCTTCAGCATCAACGAAAAATCATCGCAAAACAGTAGAGTAGATACCACACCCCTACATGTCTACACTCGCATCATAAACGACAAAGCTCTCGCAGGGAGTGCAAAGATATAGAGTCGTAGAGGGAGACGGGCGAAGCAGTGCGGCAGCTGCTACCTATACTCTCTGCTTACTCGCCGCAGATCTATTTGGCGGGTAGCACTCCGTGGTGCGGGGTAGCTCAGCCGCCGGCTTGTCCTGGCTGGCCCTTGCGCCCGCCTAATAACTGCGGTTGAGAGAGGACGATTGCGGCGTTTTTCCTTCTTCGACACCAGTTCTCCCGGGCTAAAGCATGACTCTAAGGCGACGTGTTGTGGTTCTTGATCCCCTTCCTCTAATCTTGAAGGTCTCGCCTGCTAACGTTCTAACCGTCAGCAGTATCTCCGCGGCCGCAACCGCGACCGCGACCGATCCCCTTACGCCCACCTCCCCCACGAAGCCGCCGCTGCCATATCTGACCCGCTCCTATCATCCGACCTATACTGCGTTCCTCCTGTCTCGATAAAACCTATGCACAAACTGGCGCAGATGTCTTAATCCATGTGAACAGACGGATCTTATGGGAACTGGCGCGGCCTTCTTAGGCATGACACTGCAATGCTGTCGGATCGCAGGTCTCTTAAGTCTGGTTACACCCCTTAGGACATGTCGGCCTCCGCTACGGACACATTCAGAGGAGCGGTTAGCTGGCTGGACATACGGGCGCGGGAGTCGTGATGGAAGGCTCGGCACCTGCCCGGCAACCGTGTGCGCTGCCTATACGCGGCTGGGATTATTCGAGACTAGGGCTCGAGCGCGCAAGGCGGGAGGGGACGCTCTTACTCCACCCCTACTCTTCGTTATACTATCCGTGCTATCGTACAAGCGGTTCAGCAAATCGGCACCCCCGCGATCGGTCGGCCCGGCCTATTGTTTCCCGCGGGCACGGGTTATCAGCGGGAAGTCTAATCTTCCAGTCCTCTTCATTTAAAAGATATAGACAAGACGCAAGCGGCAAGCGGCGGCAACTTTCCAGGAGCTCAGGCAGCACGTGCAAGGTCGCCGTCAACTTGTTCGATCTGCAAAGCCTTGAAGAAATAATTCGATTTGACCATTCGCCGCACCAGCTTGCTTACAGTAACTAATTATGAGAGGATGTTGGTCGCTTTCTTCGCTGCTATCACGTGCGGTTGCCGTGCCATCGCATTCGTGTCACCATTAACATCGCGAAGCGATCGCGCCCGCATTAATACTCTAGAGCCCGCCGGCCTAGCAACTCCCAACTCGTCCAAGCTCACCTTAACCATCTCGAATAGCGTATCGCTGCCGCTAACTATACGCCGGCCCTCACGCGACTTAAGCCCTAGCAAGGGCGGCGCCCGCAAGAAACGCATCGACTGGTCGATCGCTTCTCGGAGTACAACACCCAGCAGCGATGTATCCCAGCCGTGCTTGAAGACAATATCAGTAGCCTACCTAGAGGATTTAGTCCTATCCCCTCGGCCATTGACCCGAGCGCAACACAGGCGACAAAACGAACGTTACACAAGATGGAGGTGGTGCGGCAGGTATTTCGCCGTGCCAAGCAAGCCTCTAAAGACCACTAGGACGAATCGGCCTAGTATAAAGCCCTCGGCGTCGCAGCGAGCGACCGAGCAGGCAGTTAGCCAGGCAGCTGAGCAACAGCAAGTTGTCCAGACAAGCGACAACAGCAGGCGAATAGCTACAGGAGGAGAGTGAGCAGCTGTCAGAAGGACAGGAAAAAAAAAAAGGCAAAACGCAGACACCTATCATGCGATAGGCGTCTCTAGTCCACGGAATTTCTAATATTTTATCCCCAGATCCACAAGCCGATAACCACAAGCCAACACCCCACTAATATTAGAAACTCACGTGGACTAGAGCATTACGCACCATTACACCTATTATCGATGGGTCTTTGCCGGACGGCCCTCTTACCCGGCACAGCCACTTGCTGCGCACGGGCCCCTCAATTCTGGACAGATAAGATCTAAAAATCCCTAACGGCTTTTTTGCAAGAACTGCAGAAGTCCGACCAAGGAGAGAGTTGAACTCAGCACCTTGTAGATTAGATCCCAGAGCTTTCCAGGTCAGCCACGGAGTATTTTGTTGCGACAACTTTCGCTTTTTCATTCTATATATGCCATCGATTTCGACCTGCGGGGAACCGTACTAGCGTCGGCGATCTGCCGCTCACCCGCCGCCGGCCCGCAGCCCCGCAGCCACCCCCGCAGCCACTCCCGCATATTATGGTGTTGAGCGCAACCCCGTTATCATCACGTGATTGCTGCTCGCTAACGTCTATAGTGTCTCCCCCGCATACGTTCCCGCAATAGCTAATACACATAACTAGAGCCGACCCGCAGCACTCTACAACAGATGGGTGAAATTTCGCTTCTCAACAACCAAAGGGGATGCGCCGATAGATCCAGCAGCATTAGTATTCTTGTCTGCGCTGACGGATAATGTGACGATGGTTTTCACTGTATCAAGTCATACCTTACCTTATCGCACGGCGTGACGTTACTGCGTATACTACAACGGCACACATCTCAACTCATCGTTTGAACAGCTAACGCGTGCCCTCTGAACCCATAGCTACGTCCTCATCCACAATAGTCTATGTTTGCATCGCTCCGCCACCCGAGCCGACTCGTAAAGTCACGATAGCGCCGGGGCGAATCGAGTGCGCTCGTAGCGTGGGTTGCAAGAGCACCTTACAGCCTTGCATGGGCAACGATCCCATCACGGGTGGTAATCCCACTTATTTTGGGACAAGAAGTCCGTGTACGGCAATAAAGCCAATACATCAGATCACACTATTACCGAGGCCACTAGAGCACATACCACCATACTATGCCGCGATGCAGCTTTTTAGCTCGCTCGTAGTGTTAAGTTTAACGTCGGTTGTTTTGCTCCCGCCCCGCGCTAATGTGCTATATCTTGACCGTTGCGGGGCCGGAGTGCAACATTGTGCGGCCTCTGCACAATATTGTGGGGTGGGAGCGTAATATTGGTCTGCAATATCAATACCAAACTCCCTACCAACTACCCAGAGCCTCCATCAGGAGAGGCAACATAAACTCGTAGCATTTGAAAGTACTGCTGCACCCCAACAGCCTAACCCCTCAGACCAACGTTTTTCGTACGTAGAACACGCATGCTCTCGCTCAATATCAGCATCCTAAATGGGCGACTGGTTGATCTGGCAATTTTGATCAGTAATTTCGTGTATGTGTTGTTGTTTTTGCTAGATTTACTCGCTGCGTCAGTGCGCTCCCGCGAACCAGCTACGATTCGTGTTCTCCGCTTGCGCCTACAAAATTTATGTAAGAAAGTCGGAGAACAGTAACAATACTACATACAAAAAAGCAGCGTAAATAACACTTCAATTCTCTCCGCGCGCGCATGCTGTAGGCCTGCTTACCCGCCTTGCGTTAAGCATACTTGTTGTTACGGCATCCTTTTGTACACGTGCAGCCAGAGGCAGTAGTGATATCCAAAGACAGACCTATCTTTCTGGCTGCTGCGCGTAGTGGACCCACTCGCCAGTAGAGTATTAAGTCGCTCAGGGCGATGATCGTCATGCAATAGAGCCAGCTCGTAGGCAGGGAAGAGTCCATAGAGGATATCGAAGGGTGTTTAATACGATATACTGGGCTTATAACCTCGTAGATCACACCAGCCACCATTGAGGTGCCTTGGCGGTCTTTAGGGGGCACTGTAACTACTACAACATTACCAACAGTAAACACTAGCATCGGGTGGGAGACATCATGTTGCCGCAACATCCTCGCACGGGCTGTTCGGCCATTTTAACGGACTGCTTCATCAACTCCTACTTACCTCCTCGCTCAGCTTAGCAACCTCCTGGTTAACTCCCTCATCAACCTGCTCCGCTTGCAACACGTTCTTCGGAGCTTCCCGCGGTACCTGGACCACCATTCCCCCAATAGACTAATCGATCTGCCTGCACCGCTGAACTTCCTCCGCTACGATCACGGCCGCTTTCGTCTGCCCGACCGAACCGACCGATAAACACACATGTTATCCTGCGTGGGGGTGATGAACAAGATGTTAATGCGATAGGAGGAAAAGCGCCGGAGACTTATCTGGCTGCCTCGTCCTCTCGAAGACGCGGCGTATAGCATCGCTATACGTGATACCTTCGCCGGAGCGCAGCAGCTGCAGGGTGTATACGCGCCGGTTATTAGGCTAGCCGGATCCATACAGGGAATAGATTAGGCTCGGTCACGCCGATCGAGTTAAATAGCTAGCTAGCTGGCTGGCTGCTTCATCAACGCACATTCTAATACAAGGAATAGCTTAGGTAACGAGCTTGATTATGCGCTATATAATCCAGGCAAGCCTCACCTAGTCATCTAATCTAATTTCAGAACCTTCCTCGCCTCAGGCCGACGCTCTGGCTTGAAAGCCAGCATTAAGAGGAGTAAACTCCAGCGCCGCCCTTTCATTATTATCAACTATTTTTATACTATATCTCTCCGAGGCTCTTCGATTAAGTATTCAAAGGGTTCCGCCTAAAGTCGGCGTGGCTAACCATAGACCCGTTTAAGAATTTTATTAAAGAAGTTTCCACGGTTTATCCAGCACGCTCATTGTCACGGGTTTCTAGCGCGTTCCTTGCAGTTCTTACCAGCGAGCGCTAGCTGACGGTTTGTCTTTGTTTGTTATTTGTCAATTGTTGTTTGTATTTGTCTCGCTCGTTGTCTCTCGCTTAGCGCCTAGCGCCTGCTAGCGAGCTATATATATGGCCGCCGCCTCTCGTTCTCTTCCTTTCCTCTTCGTACCACGTCTTGTAGTCAATCCTGGATGGGACAGGCTGAAGTGTTCGACGCCGAGATTAGAGGAGCGGTAGAGGGACTCCAGTGGGCCGCAGAGTGCGGCCTCTGGGCTC
>NW_022983688.1:0-6943 GCF_010093885.1 Aplosporella prunicola CBS 121167 | reverse complement strand
GGGGGGCAGAGGCTGCTTTAATTTTTTTATCTTCCTTTTTAGTGTAAACTGGCAGCATTTGTTTTTTTTTGTTTTTTAAAAAAAAAAAAAAAAAGGACACGATGGACCGAAAGTGTTGCATTGTATTTAACGCAGCCTCTTCGTCGAAGCTTCCAGCTCAACCGGCCTGGCCTCGACCTCATTATTCGGCAGCTCTCTTATGAAATTATGACCTGAAAGCTCATAAAGGCCTGCATACTGCGGCGGCTTCTGAACAGGGGGGGTCTGGTATGCCTTCGGGGTCTCGGTTTGCGAAAGTATGAACGCAGTGTCTGTATCTTCATCCTTTGGCGGCCTCCTGTGGCGTCGAAGCAGAATGATTGCTACGATCAAAGCGATGATGCCTATGACGCCTAGGGAAACACCAAGCCCAATTCCTACTTTTGTTCCGGTTGTTAGGCCGATAGGGGACGGAGATGTGCTGGTATGTATTGAGCCGAGGACTTGCGAGCCTGATGGAGCATTGTCTTGTGATGTTTGGGGTCCTCGTAATGACTGCGATGCTTGTGGAGGATGTGGAGTAGCAGTGCTTGTTGAGGCAGGAGAGGAGCCTGATGCTGTGGATGGAGCTGCTGCTGATGTTGCGGACGGAGCTGCGGTCGACATCGGAATCTGGACGTTCCATCCGAGAATGGCAATTGCACCGACGGTGGAAGAGCGGGTCAAAGTTGTTGTCATTGTTTTCCAGTTCTCAGTGGATGAAGATGCGGTGGACGCATAAGTGAGGATCATTCCAGGTGTTACTACTGACACACAGTCACCGGCGATTGAAATTACAGGATCGTGAGCCAGAGTATAGCCTCTGTGCCATTGTCAGCACAAAAATCCCATCATCCGAGAATCGAAAGCCGACTTACGAAGGGCAGCACATGGCAAGAGTGCTAGAGCCATCTTTTATAGAGGACTTCACGGTGTGAAAATAGTCCGGGCACATCAAGGGCAATATACTGAGCGCAGTATGATCGGGCGCGCCACCCAGCCCGAGACGAGCTTGCTCCCACCAAGTTGTCACAGCAGGAGGCTGACACCTGACTATCGTGTTGATATCCAGTCCGTACCCAGGGTCGAACACAACGAGGCTTGGTCCGTTGAGACGAAAGGAGCTTGCACAGCCCGACACCGAGGGAAATTTTGTGGTTAGAGGAATCCAGGATGTGACCTCGCCGCTGTTGGTCTCCGCTGGATACGACATCTAAAGTAAATCTAAGATATTTTGGGTCGGTAAGGCTGTTTCGATGGCAGATCTGCCAGATAAATTGAGGATCAAGTGCTTTACGCCGCCAAAAGCTGAGTGATAAACAACAAGATACTGATATGCTTGCGGCACAGCACCTAATGTCGCCATGGCGAATTCTGCCCATTGAACGTAGCCGCGTGCGGCATGCCTTGTTCAATGGTGACTCGCTACAGGGCCAGGCGAGAAGCGATGATTTTCCGGGGATCTGGAATTGGCTCCACACCCGAGCCCCTGCTGTCGCGGGCGGCACAGTGCGGCACGGTGCGTCCGCGCCCACCAGCAGGCCTTCAGTGGAGTCGGCAAGGTAGCCATACGACCAATGATGTCAAAATGCCAGCTTTTTGCCCTGCCAAGCTATTGACCTTCGATGTGAAGACTGTCCTTTCACACCACTTCGCGGATAAACCTTGTCGTTTGTCAGAAAATGGAAACAATTCGGGCTGCCGCGCGTTTAAAGCGTTACGGCGCGGTAGATACAAGTATCGGCCTGGGCCGTGCCGCTTTTTAGGCTCGACAAACCATTCTTGAGTCTCGTTGTCAGCCTGACTCTTTGCTTCAGGTGACCAACGGCTCTTGAACCACATTTTAATCTTTTTCATCATTTTACCCTGAACGTGATGGCCACAAGGAAGAGAGATTCAACGGCTCGGCTCCGCAAACGGCAGTCGGCTCCCGGTCTGCATCGTGCCTTTGTACAGGGAGGACCCTCTTCGCGTACTGGTTTTTCGTCTATCGCCCTTAAGGCATTGATTGCGATTGTCGTTGCTCTTAGCTCATTACTTCTCTGGCTGAGAGGCCAGTATGTTGGGCTGAGTCGTCCAGTAACGACAGCTGAAGACTGGGGAACCCGAAGACAAGAGGTTAAAGAGACCTTTGTCTCCAGCTGGGATGCCTACGCTCAGCACGCCTGGGGTTAGTCTTCTCCAAGAACGACATAAGCAACCTGACCCACCTTAACCATACCACAAACAGGCCAAGACCGCTTCCACCCCATCTCGAAACGCGGCTCCCAAATGAGTCCCAACGGCCTAGGCTGGATCATCGTCGACAGCCTCGACACGCTAATGATCATGAACCTGACATCTCGCCTGGCATCTGCACGCCTCTGGGTGCACCGGAAGCTGGACTATAACCAGGACCAAGATGTCAATACCTTTGAAACGACCATCCGCATGCTGGGTGGCTTGCTGTCCGCGCATTATCTCGCTACGCAGCTAGCCGGCGCGTCATCACGCAGGGACTACGTCTACTTGTCTAAGGCTACTGACCTGGCCGACCGGCTCCTCGGCGCGTATAATTCCGCCTCTGGAATTCCGTATGCGAGCATTAACCTGCGGATGGGTGAAGGGATCCGCTCGCATATGGATGGGGGATCGTCTTCCACTGCTGAGGCTACTACGTTGCAGATGGAGATGAAGTACTTGGCACAGCTCACCGGGAAAGAAGTCTATTGGCGGAAAGCCGAGAAGGTTATGAAAGTCATTGACGACATTGGCGTGCAGGATGGACTTGTCCCGATCTTTGTGTCCGCGGACATTGGCCGTTTCACGTCGCGGGAGATTCGTCTTGGAAGCCGTGGCGATTCGTACTATGGTGAGTCTAGAATGTCTCTTGCCACTGCTTTGGATATTGACATCAGCAGAGTACCTCATCAAGCAGTATCTGCAGACTCACGAGCCTGTATATCTCAAGATGTGGGAAGAGTCGTTGGCTGGAATCCGCAAACACCTGATCATCCCAACGCGGGAATCCAAACTCAACATCGTTGCCGAGCTACCTAACGGTGTTGGAAGTAAGCTGTCCCCAAAAATGGACCATCTCGTTTGCTTCCTGCCCGGATCCATAGCCCTTGGAGCAACAGGTGGCCACACCGAAGCCGAAGCGCGAAAGACCCCCGACTGGAATGCCGAAAAGAGCGAGCAGATGGACCTGGCAAGAGAGCTCATGAAGACATGCTGGGGCATGTACAAAATTACTGAAACTGGACTCGCGCCCGAGATCGCTTGGTTCAACGTGAATGAGGATGTTCTGCAGCCACGAACAAGTCCTTTGCCACTGGCGCGCAGCAAGGATAACGTCAACGACTGGAAGAAGGACTTCGTCGTCAAGCCGCTTGACGCACATAATCTGCAGCGACCAGAAACCGTGGAAAGCCTGTTTTTGATGTGGCGTATTACGAAGGATCCGATCTATCGCGAGTGGGGCTGGGAGATCTTCGAGGCGTTTAAGAAGTATACCGTCCTGGAAGGTGGAGAAGGCTACACGTCTCTGGACAACGTAAATGCGATCCCACCCACTCGTCGAGACAATATGGAGAGTTTCTGGCTGGTAGGGTGATCTTTCCACTATCATTTTAAATTAGCTAACGTGAAAAGGCCGAGACGCTCAAATATCTGTATCTCTTGTTTTCGCCAGATGACTTACTTCCTCTTTCGGAAAACGTGTTCAATACCGAAGCCCACGTCTTTCCTGTTATGAACCGAACAAAATTCAAGACGGGTTGGCAGCGGAAGGGTTAGACCTGTTCAGCGATTAGCAGGTGAAGAAAGTATAATTATCGGAGGTTTTGACAAACCTAGTTGGTGATCCGAAATGTAGTCGTACAAACGGGACGCTTCAGTAGATTATCCAACAGCTTTGTACCGCAATCCGCCGGCTAAATACTGCGACGAAACGCTGATGTTACATTCCAGGAGAGAAAAAGCGCACCCAGCGGTCATTTTAGTGCCTGCACCCCCATACCAACCTAACTTGATTTGGAATCCCCTGGCCACGCGCGCAGACTTCCTTTTTCACCATATCTATCAACCACTTGTATATAAACTCTTTTCCCATTACTTACCTTACACCCCCATCAGTACGATGAAGCTCACCATAGTCCTCATTGCCAGCATCGGCGGCGCCGCCGCGCAAGTCGGGAGCTTCTTCTCATCCTGGAGCAGCAGCAGCAGCAGCAGTAGCAGTAGCAGCAAAAGCAGCACCGCTTTGAAGTCAAACACAACCGGCTCCTACCTCACGGCAACCGCAATCGTAACCAACGCGCAAAACAACTCTGCTTTTCAATGCTGGCGTTTCAAAAATCCGCTCGAACCGCTTTCGACATCCGGCGCGCTGCGCTTCGGGTTCAATCTCTCTAACGCTGCCGCTGCCGAGTATGTCGTCATCCCGCCGCGCTTCGACGGTGGCGTGCAGCTTGCGCCTAGGCCATTGTAAGTTTGTGCTTTCCCATGGAACACACTGTGGAGCGAGTGAAACGCCTTTTAAGTCTGGATGTTGATACTGATATTACATAGCCTCGGCATATACGCCTCCGGCCTCGCACACATCACTCTCCCGTTCAGTGACGACGAGGCCTGGATCCTCGGCGGCAAGAACGGGCTTCTCATTGTGGCTGACCCAATCGGTACTGGTCACCATACGACGTATCCGACGGACGAGACGACGGTGACGTTCGCGCTGCCGATTCTGAATGACGAACTCCCGGCGTACGAAGTGCTAAGTAAGGGACCATGTTTTTACCACGGTACGCAAGTGGTAGGCGGGGGATAGTGAGTGTAGTGCATGTTATGTATTACTGTTAGGTAGTTTACTTACATCAAATTGCTTCCCAACATTATAAAGCCCGATAGGAGCTAACACTTCGGCTCCTCCAAGCCACAGACACTGGCCAAATGATGTAGACCACAAACGTCCAGATGTAATATAGCAGCGCCATTGAGAAAACGAGGAATAAAATCCAGCTCGGCTTCCGATAGTACACGATTCCTATGCTGATCCCATAGGCGGCGAGTACAGCACACGCCTGAGTATAAACAAGGATCACCAGTGCGTAAGTCGCGACAAGCGCTTTGGAGCCAAGTTTTTTGAAGAGCTGCGAGTCGTCATCGGCGTTGATAATTTCGCGCGTATCACTACCTATGCTACGAGTTTCGTAATCCTGTAGTGTTTTCATGGTACCTTCTCCTTCCGTGCCATCAACTTGAGCAGTCTCACATGTTGAGGAATTTGGCTGCGTTTCTTTATCCTTAGGACTTGGTTTCATTTTTCTCGTTTCTAGTTGTCGTTAGCCATAATCATATCATGTAGCAAAAGCAAACCTACCGCCCCAGGCTTCTGCTGCAGTAAGTACCGGAAGGACAAGAATTAATATAGGAAGTATCTGTCCAGCGCTCAATTCATGGATGATTTCCATGCGTGACTTGAATCTTTCGGCAGGCATGTTACGAATCCATGCCAGCATCATAATACCAAAAGTAAATGAAAACAACACAGGAATAATTTTGATGAAAAACGAGTCAAACATCAAGATGTGGAGATGTTTAAGGTGTCTTAGCAAATTCTTCCAAGATTTATTTGCTTTCGCCTCCTGTGACATGAGCTCTTTTTCTCTGATGTGGTTTTGAAAGGTCTGCCTGTCATATTTTTCCATGGAATCTTTGACTCGAAGTAACTGTGGCAGCCAATGCTTGGTGTAGCTGGTAGTTGACCTGTGTTTTGTCATGAGAATGACAAGCCGCTGGGTGTACGCGTGAAAAATCCAGAATAGCATGACAATAAGATCCAGGATAGTAAATATGGTGAAGAGGACGCTATAGCGAGTAGTTGTCCCATAATGAGAGCCGGAAATGACGCAGGCGAATCGCAGAAAAGGTTGAGATCCGGCAAGCTTTGTGAACATAATTATCAATGCCACTTGAAGTAGCAACAAAAATACGGCCATGAGGATCAGTCGAAGCGCGAGAGCGAGCGGATGCTCTTTGAAATAGCGATGGATTGTTGAAAGGGTCGCCAGATGCGTTGTCCAAGAAAGCCAGGCCAGGGCAGTGGCTACCTCAAAGGTATACACTGAAATGTCGCAAAACTTCAGCCACACCACGATTAAAATCGCCAGCTGGGAGACAAGCTGTTGATCACTCATGGCAAGGATAAAACTCTCGAATGCTTCCGAGCTCTTGTTGTTATCCAATGCTTTCGAGCTCTTTTTGCTATCCTCTTGAGTTCCATCTTTCTGCGTAGGATTGTGGAGAAAGTCGATGATGAGGTTGTCGGCGGCATTTGGTGAAAGATCAAGATCGATGCTTCTGTTGAAGTATGCAATGAGGATACAAATGATCGTAATAGCCGATGATGCTATGAAAGAAGCGATTGCCTATTTGGTTAGTATACAAGCGAATTAAAAGATATCTGGAACATACACCTGGCCCTACAATGTCTGGATCATAAGCGTCTTCCGAGTCATGAATTCTGCACTGTGTGTCTTTTCCTGCACAGGAGAAGGCGAAATTGGGAGGGGGCCAGTGTCCCTTTCCAGCTCTTCGTACCAGCGTCATCCTGGATACAGAATCTATAATAGAACAGCCTGTGCCGCGTTGAGCGATGCTAGGGTTGTTCGGTTGCCGAACTGTGAAGCCAGAGGTATGGTGGTATGAGTTGAAAGATAATTACGTGCCCGATTGAGGATGACTTGTCCCTGGGTTGTGCAGGCAAGAGCTAGAGTGGCAAGAGCAGCCTGCCTGAAAGAGGAAAAAGGTTGGATGGTTAAGTAAAAACTAAAAACTAAATAAAATGAAGATGGTGATGTAGTTTTGGTAGAAAAAGTGGTGCTAGGAGGACATGAGTTGGTGTTAACTTTCTTTTTTTTTTTTTTTTTTTTTTTTTTTTTTTTTT
>NW_022983687.1:0-7203 GCF_010093885.1 Aplosporella prunicola CBS 121167 | reverse complement strand
CCAGAGCATAACATCATCATCCGTCTGCTCCGTGAACATGGCTTCACTGCTAACAACTCTCCTTCGACCTCCTCTGCTACCACCACCACCACCACCACCACCACGTCGTCACCAACATGGCCACCGAAGACTGGACCAGTCTGGCAAAGGTCGACCCGGAGCTAGAGCCGGTAGCTACATCCTGTACCTATCTTCCCGCACCGGCTCACACTGACGCCGCCTTTAGCTTCTCCCACTGCTGCCTCCAACGTCGGCGCTTGTTGGGGACATCGCAACCCTCCGCGCTGAGCTTACGGAGAGAAAGAAGGCTATGAATGCCGTCTTGGCTCCGGACAGCACTGGCCTTGACATCTCCGAAACCACCATCACAGCGTGTGATGACTACCAGATACCCGCCAGAATCTACAAACCAATCGACCCTCCAAGTCGTGGCAGCCCACTGGTCGTTTACCTTCATGGCGGTGGCTTCTGTTTGGGTGGTCTGGAGAATGAGGATCTCACCTGCCGCACTTTCGCCAAGAACCTGGGCTGTACGGTGCTCAACATTGCTTACCGCCTTGCGCTTGAACATCCCTTCCCGGCCGGTATCAATGACGCATGGAGGTCTGTGAAATGGGTAAGTATGCTGGGACTCTTGATTAGCCTCTCAGACCGACGGCCATAAATGTGATGACTAACATCGACATAAGGCTGCTGCCAATGCCTCTGAGCTCGGAGCAAATCCCTCCCAAGGTTTTGTTGTAGGTGGTACTTCGGCTGGTGGAAACATGGCTGCTGTCATTGGCACACTTGCTCGAGACAGTAAGCTATCTCCTCCGCTTACCGATCTTTGCCTGTTGATTCCTACCGTGACAAACATGCACGACCCACCTACCAAGTACAAAGACGACCTGAAATCTTTCGAGCAAAATCAAGACGCTCCGCTTTTGAACCAACAGTCAATGCATTTAATGATGGCCGTCCTTAAGCCTGACTGGTCTTCCCCGCTGTTTAACCTATACAGCGTGGTAAACCCAGTCAGTCGCAATGGTCTGCCACCAACTTATATCCAAGTATGCGGGCTGGATCCGCTCCGGGATGAGGGCCTCATGTTAGAGAAAGAGTTGAGAACTGAATGTAAGACTCCTACGAAGCTGCAAGTATATCCGGGCTTGCCACACAGCTTCTGGAGCTTTTTCCCACAACTCGAGGCAAGTAAGAAGTGGAAAATTGATACCATGGAAGGTATGAAGTGGCTGCTTAAAGTTGGGGACAAGCAGGGTAAATAGCGACTTGCTTTAATCCACCACGTTCGCCTACGAAATAGCAGGTCCTTGTTCAGTCCTATGGTTTAATAAACAATTCGAGCCCTCGGGTCCTCGTTTGCGCTTGTTCCTCTCTTCTACGTCTTAGCCAGTCTTTTCAGAGCCTGTATCAGCATGCCGCAAAAGCTCTCAAAAATTACCTGGTCTAGCCCTTGGACCCATCTTATCATAACTGCATCAGTCTTGATACTGACCATAAAACCAAGTGCCACATCATTACTCCTGGTGTCATTTTTGGCTGTCACATGCTCGAGCTGCTCTTCGGTTTCTTCCCGCTTCCTTTTCCTTCGGGCAGATCGTGACCAAACATTCTTCCGAGCGCGGCCAACTCCTAGTTGAAGCTCCTCGTTCCATTTCCATTCCAGATCCAATCCTATCAATGTGTTATTGATGGTGTCGATGGCTGATTTGACTGTTATTTCTGGTATTGGAACAGTGAAATTGGAAGGGAAAGGTAGAATATCCTTAGTGTTCATGTCTCTTCGAGCGACTTCCTAGTTCCAGTTTAGCATTTTCCTAGACACTTCTTAGCTGACAAGAAGCACGCTTACAGTTTGTGGTCTTATGTCGGACCAACTCCACCCAACAGCCCAACGTCTCGTCTTATGTTGTGCTCCTAAGCAGCAAACAGCCCAGTTCTTACAACCAAGCTTTTTCAACCTCTCAATCAACTTTGTGGCACTTGCAAGCTTGCCCAGCATCGATGTATACCACTGAACTCTGTCTTTCAGGATAAGGCTTTCTTCGAGAATTCTGAGCACAAACCCGATATCACCTCCATCGGTGACCATTTCCATTTCTTCCCCCGTGCATACCGAGTTTGGTGGCTTTTCTTTACCTTCACCGGAGATGGATGCTTTCCATTCTTTCACCGAGGCAAAGAATGGGGGGTTGCATATAGTAAAATCCAATCGCTCCAAGTTGAGGGCTTCAAGCGGAACCAAAGGATCGGATGGTGATGTTTGCAGCAGATTACAGTTAGCAGTGAACCCGTTGGCTTCGATGTTCTTTGTTGCGTATGACAAGCTGAATGCATCTATGTCTGTGGCTGACATGAACCACTCCGGGCGCTTGCACAAAGCGAGGAGGGTATAGATGCACGACGCACCCGTACCACTATAGAAATTCAACGATCGTCCACAAGAAGAGTTTTGAGCAACATACATATCTAGCCCTGAGACATGGCGCTTCGTGCCGAGTTCACCACGGGTGAACTCGTCGAAATAAGAAGGGTTCGTAGAGTCAACAAGGTCCTGGATCCATTGGACATAAAGGTATCTGTGCAATGTTAGAATTTTCCTTGTAAATAAAGCTAAACACGAAAAGGTGCCTGGGCTTCGTCGAGGCTCACGACACACTAGGGTTGGTGTTTAGGTTTGGAAGGAAAGCAATTCCATTCTTCGAGGCAACCCTCATTCTGAACAGTCATGCAACCTTGGAGCCATAACCGTCGCGATCAGTGCCTACCTGGATGGCTTTATTTCAGGTTAATATTGTCTGCTGTATGGATAGCAAAAATGTTCATGGGAACAACTCACGGGTGGACACAGCCGATTTTCAGGCAGCTCAACAATAATACCGAAGTCTCTTTTGAGTAGTGATGTTGTAAATTCTCTTATGTCGTTGTCAGTGTCTTGCTGATATTGGCTATCATGAATAATTCTACCGAACAGCGCAAGGGTCGTGAAAATCTACTTTACCATCGATGAAGCAAATGGTGTCAGCAGCATCAGGACTCTGTTCTGCACTAAGGTGGGAGTCAAGAAGTTTCGGATGTTCTCGGGTCGCCATGGTCTGTCTTGTGGTGTGTGTGTGGGTTGTTGGAGTGGGTCGGCATTCCTGGGTAATGGAGACCGGGCGGGACGTTTAGCGGGGCGGAGCAGATCGCGGCGGAACAGAGCGGAGCGGTGTAGCCGTGGCAGCGGGGATCTTGGCGTATAATTATTGAGGACAAAAGATATCTGATTGTTTATCTCGCTTTTACGAAAGACAACAATAACACATCCTATAAAAACGCCATACTTTTTGTCCTAGCCCCGAAAGCCTTGGTCCGTTGTCACATAGTTTAGTGGGCACAAGCATTCTTCATATTTTTTGTAAACATTCTGGACATCACCACCAACCAAACGCTCCGTCAAAGCCAACAATCCCCGGCTCTTCGCCTAGCCGAATTTTTTCATAGCTTGGGACTTTGTTTGGCTTATAGAAGCCCAAAAGTGCTTCCATGTCATCGTCATCCATTTCACATAACTCTTCAAGGCTCCAGCTCTCGCATACCTTGGACATCCTACCCATTGTCAGTATCTCATTCCCTTGTCGCAACTGGCCGCATAGGCTTACCATTGCATCCGCTTTGGTCCTTCTTCAGGACCCGGAGCGACTTTGCGTAACTTCCGTCTCAGTGAGCCGACCTTCTGGATAGCAGCCCCGATATTATCGGGGAGATTGGCTGCAATCTGCCTGCGCACAATGTTCGCTAGCTTAGGCCCATTGCCGTTCGTGCTAACCATGATCTGTAGCGGGCCATCTCTGTGTACACTGCCGAAATAGAAATCGCATTCCGGGGGGACATCGGCAATGTTTGCTGGTATTCTTTTCTCCTTGCAGAGCTTGTAAACCTGTGAAGAAGCCTCCGGGTCGTCGACCGCCGTTAGAACCATGTCTACGCCATCGAGGTCCGAGGGCTCGAATTTCCGGTCGACATAGTCGACCTGCTTGTTGGCGATACGGTAGGCAACTTCATCGTTAAGGCCGGAGGAAGGAGAGACGACGGTGACTTTGGCGTCGGCGTTCAAGACGTTCAGGATACGGCCGGCTGCAACCTAAGCTGATGGTCAATGTCAATACTGGAAGGACGAAGGCCCGCAGGTGATTGGCCGTGACGCACCTCGCCGCCGCCCACGACAAGCACTCTCTTGCCCCGGACCTGCCAGGCAAGAATGAGAGACCCTCCGCCCTGGACTGGAGGGTAATCTTCACCCATAGCTGTGATGTGGTTTGGCGCAAAGTCGAGAGTGTATTGGTTTTACGGCGCGCGGAGAAAGCATCCGCCCAGATTAACACCGAGGAAGGGTATGATGAGATCAGCACATGTCAAAGCCACTACGCAATGCGCTCGTGCCCCTTCCCCTTCCCGACCTCACCATACTCGATTCTGTGGATCTGCGGGACGAACGGCTGTGGTGCGCCACTGCGCCTCAATTACCCGTCTTTAGTCAGACCCCACGCAACCCTAGCAACAATGCCTCGCTGGTACCTTGCGCTCAACACTCGAACAATATGACCTCGCGCAGGTCGCTGGGCGGAGGACGGACGCTAGGCACTGCCAAAGCGCTATCGCTCACTGTTTCCCCTCGTCCACAGCAGCACCACCGCAATTCCAGCTTACTGTCGCCCTCCGAGAGCTCCGTGTCTCTGACCTCGCATTCCTCCCTTTCCCCCGCCTTCACCGTCGAACCGCAGGACTACAATGACCAGCACGGTTTTGAACGCAATCACACTGCGGCTTTCATAAACATCCGAAGAAAGCATGTTGATAAGACAAATCTAGAGATCAGTCGGCTAGAGAAACGCTTGACCAAGCTCACACAGCTTCTGGTTAATCCGCCACCTGAACCAAGCGCCGGGGCAGGCAGCTTGCTGTGGCCCTTATCTGGAGTAAAAGCTCAGCAACGAGCCTTAGAACAATCTATTATTGCTTGGGAGGATGATGCCAAAGTTTTGCAATGCCCGTTTTGTCAACAGGAGTTTTCCAGTTACTTTCGACGGCATCATTGTCGACTATGCGGGCGGGTTGTATGCGGTGATCCCAAGACTGTTTGCTCCTCTGAGGTTGGGTTAAGCGTTACAGCACGTAAGTAACCTGGTTACTATCAAGGGCACGCGCTAATTAACTCCAGCCACTAACAAAACGTTAGAAAAGTCAACGGGCCAATTAAACCTAGATATCCGGATGTGCCAGGACTGTAAGCACATACTATTTAGCAAGAGCGATTTTGCTCGCGAACTCGCTGATAGGCCTCGGGACCAACGCGCATACGAAAACCTTACCCAGTTTGAGCGGGGTATTCGATTACTATTACCTAGGTTTCATAAGTTGCTTGTAGCTTTACAGTATGTTGACTTATAATCTCCACTGATTCTAATGCTCTTAAACTAAACATAGCTACATCTAGAGATCCAGAGAATCCTCCAACGCCAGTGCAGCTTCAAGACGCGACCAAAGTCCGAAAACGGCTTATGGATGCCTTTACGCAGTTCAACACAGCAGCGCGCAGGATTCGTGACTTTCCGACGGATTCACCAACGCAGAAAAGACTTCAAAGAGCTGTCTATCAGCAGTCCTACAATTTCCTCAGCCTTCACATGCTACCGCTCAAAACTTTACCAAAGATTCTCAAGCATGCTTCCCCTAATGGCTCACAAGCAAAACCAAATGGGCGCTCCAACGGTGCTTTGGCAGCAATCAAATACAACGATATAGAAAGCAGCAGCGTTGCAAGCAGTAGCAGCGTGGTCACCGCCATGGAGGCCGAAGAGAAGGACCTGAGGGAGAGGCTCATAGTGCTGGAAGAACAGAAGTTCTTTGTTTCGGAAATGATCGCAGATGCCAACCGTCATCGTCGATTTGACGAGGTCAGCTCTCTTGCGCAGAACGTGGAGGACCTGAGCAAAGAGATCGACCAGATCAATGGCCAACTCGGGCAGCTAGATTTTGCGGCTGCCTACAACGGAGAGTTGGTAATGACTCCACCAGTCACTTGATATATGACAGTCATCATGGCGGCTGTAACAGTACAGGTCATGTCGCTTATCCTATACATTCGGGTCCATCTGTGCTTACGAGTGCTCCTTTGCTATCGGTCTGTTGCAGGCGCAGGTGTCTACTAGTCGTTTTTTTTTTTTTTTTTTTTTTTTTTTTTTATATATATATATACCTACAATCAGTAAATATTGTGAATTTTTCGGAGAAGCGCGCGCATTAGCGGGGCGTTATTAGGTTTATCGGTTGTTAAATAATAAACTAATTTTCTATCAAGTCTAAGTAAACAGGGTGATTCTTATATTTAATATTAGATAGTAATAGAGCTAATATTTATAGAGCTAAGAGAAAGAGGAGTAATATTCTTTACCTATACGCTATTAGCGAACCCTACTTATTAGAGTATATTATATAAGTCTTTTCGCGCTCTAATTAACGAATTTTATTAAATAGTAAGGTTTATTTATAGGTAAGGAATATTATAAAGTATTAAAAATCTATAAAGAAATATTTTCTATAGTAATTACTATTTTATATTTTTATTCTATTTTAATAGCTACTTACTAACTATATTTTCTATCTTTTTATTTATTACTTATTATATAATAAATCGAGTCTACTAAATCTATTTATTTAAAGTTTATAAGTTTCTACGGCTATTTACTGAGATACATATTTTTTATCGTATAATTTCTGAGATATACATCTTCGTAATATATTATAATATATCGAAATATATAGGAATATTTAAAAAAAAATGTATATCTTAGAGAGACTTTTTCGATATGTGTATCTTAGAAATACTATGTGTATCTCAGAAATAAATTTTAAAAATATGTATCTTAGAAATTATTTTTCTTAGGAATATCTTTAATTTTTTATGAATATATTTTACTTTTTTTTATAAGAATATATTTCGCTTTTTTAAGAGTATATTTTACTTTTCTTAAGAACATATTTCGCTTTTTTACGAATATGTTTTTAAGAATATATTTTTTAGGAAAGAATATATGTCGGTTTTTTTTTTTTTTTTTTTTTTTTTAGAATGTGTTTCGCTTCTTTTTAAGAATATATTTTTTAAGAATCTATTTCGATTTTTTAAGAATATTTTCTTAAAGAATATATTTTTTTAAGGAA